>NC_061076.1:16130384-16273269 GCF_021917145.1 Hypomesus transpacificus | reverse complement strand
GCTGACCCTAAGAGAGAACACCTCCGTATCTCCTACAATCACAGCTCCACCCAGGTGAGATCCTCCACCACTCCTGGCATCCACATGGCCACTTCAATCAAGGCACAGAAAAAGGGCCAAATACTAATGTGTGTGTGTACTGTACATTTGTGTGTGTGTGTGTACGTTGCTGTAGCAACAGGCACGCGTCCCTCACCTCCACCCCGGCTTGGTGACGGTAACCAGGGCCCCGACCGAGGAAGAGGAGGAGGAAGAGCGTGTCCGAGGCCTGGACGAACGAGCCAGGCTGCTGAGAGAGCTGGGGGTCGTCGACCAGGTCAGAGGTCAGAGGTCAGCCATGAGGGTCGTCGTCACCTGTTTGAGTCAGGTGTTCTTTGTTCTATGTCAACTGTGTTCTCTACAGGTATACAAGATCCTCAAGGGCACCCCTTCTTGCAAGGACATCACAGCGCCCCCTGTTGTCAAGGTGGGCTCCCTGCGGTGGATCGCTGGTCTGACTGCCAAGGTGAGTTGATGTCGATTTCAACAGTCGTAGGACTGCGTCAGAATGTCCACACTTCGAAAGATGTTTTTGATAGAAACGATTTCGCGTCTGCAATGTAAACATGCCAACACCATGTTCGGCCGTGCCTCATGTTCCTATAAATGAAAATGCACATGCCTATTAATTAGTACATACACGTATGCGTGACCATTTACTAGTCATAAAACTCCCACTCGCAATCTCAGTGCTTACATATTTCTTGTCTCATGAATAATAATGTTTAGTCATTAGGCTCATGGTTTACGACACCCCCCGGGATACTAGCTCCAAGAAATGATCATCTCATTCAAGACTGTGATTACAGCGACTATACCTACGGACCATGTGGTTGTTAGCCGTTAGCCGTTAGCCGCTAACCTTCCAGTCAGTCTGTTCGCTGTCTCCATGGACACGTGTACCTCTGTCCACAGCTGGGACCCCTGGGAGATTGTCCTGGTGGGTGTGTGGAGGGTGAGAGGGGCCCGTGTGCTGTGACGGACTGGAGCGGCTCCCAGGGGGCGGGTCGCGTCCCTCCACAGGGGGGAGAGAGGGGGGAGCCTCGCCCAGCCGCGAGGCCACGCCCAGCCGCGAGGCCACGCCCAGCCGCGAGGCCACGCCCAGCCGCGAGGCAGGGGCCACGGACACTGCTGCCCAGAAAGTCTCCCTTCATCAAGTGCCCCGCCCCAGTGACCCGCCGCCCCGCCCTTCTCCGGACTGACCAATCGGAAACCTCCAAGAGCCGGTTGCACGGCAGGTAGGATGGGGCCCGGGAACACCCAGTTACAGCGTCAAGACTAGCGATTAGTTCCAAACACCCTCTATTAACTCAACTCAATTGTATTCCAAGAGTTCTTTCAAAAACCCACAATGGGTACCAAAGTGCTGGACACGGAGTTACACAAAACAAGATCACGCACACACAGCTAAGAATTCGACAAGCATTTACAACCGACATGGACGGGATGAGAGAAAGGAACATTTTGTAATACAGTTCGTTAAAAGCGAGGGGGAAATAAGAACGGACCAGTCAGGTGTGCTGTTGTTCCTCCGGGGGGTGTGTCTGCTTCCTCCTCAGCAGTCTGTCCCTGGGGTGGCTGTGTGGCAGACCTGGGAGACCAGACCCTGACCAGGGCTGTCACACTCTCACAC
The DNA here is from genome assembly GCF_021917145.1 of Hypomesus transpacificus. Classification (NCBI taxonomy): domain Eukaryota; kingdom Metazoa; phylum Chordata; class Actinopteri; order Osmeriformes; family Osmeridae; genus Hypomesus; species Hypomesus transpacificus. The sequence continues at coordinate 16,271,597 of NC_061076.1, read as the reverse complement.
AACCGTCTGCCTGGCAACCTGAGGATGCAGCCCATAATATCTGACAGACTGGTCTCCAAGCAACGGCTTGTTGACACAGAGGACACCCAGCCTGTTCCCCCGACAGACCAGGTACACCAGACATAGTTTCTTCTTATCCTTTTCTGGCTAACTGACTGCCAACGACAGACCAGCGACACTAGATATCGCAACGGTATCTAATGATCCTCTTCTAAATGTCTACCAACGTTGTTGATACAAGAATGAATCTGAATCTGCACACCTGGAAGGAGGCTGGGTCCCAGACGTGACTGTAACCAACCACAGGACCTCAAACCTCCTCACCACGGTCGACGTGACCACGAACCGCCTTAAGGTTGACCGCACAACCGACAGCCACAGCGACACCGATTCCCTCAAGACCACAGACCAGCCCCTCTCCGGCCACAAGGCTAGACACTGCCTCCTGAACAACAACACTGCCGACAAGGCCTTGTTCGATGAGGACGCAATGGACATAGACACACATGAGCCGGCCAAGCAGTACGTGGACCAGCCTAGGTACTAGCACAGTCAGCCTACGTACTAGCACAGTCAGCCTACGTACTAGCACAGTCAGCCTACGTACTAGCACAGTCAGCCTAGGTACTAGCACAGTCAGCCTAGGTACTAGCACAGTCAGCCTACGTACTAGTTCAGTTAGCTGTGCTGTGTCGGGAGGTCATGTGTTTCTCGTGTGTTCTTCTGAAAAAGTGGACCCACTGTTCTTGGGAGCAGAAGTAACCTTTCTTCATGACGACCCAAGGACATGCTTTGTGCCTTCAGAAACCAAAAACGTTCTTTTCCCAACGTTTTACAAGTAAAGACCGGTCATTGCAAACGTTTGCGCTGTGTGGTGTATTGCAACACATTTACTGTAAAATGATATGAGGAAGGGTGAAATGGGAGGAAGCGCGGGAGAGAGAGGGAGGAAGAGGGAGAGAGAGAGAGGGAGGAAGAGGGAGAGAGAGAGAGGGAGGAAGAGGGAGAGAGAGGGAGGAAGAGGGGGAGAGAGAGGGAGGACGAGGGGGAGAGAGAGAGGGAGGAAGAGGACGAGAGAGAGGGAGGACGAGGGGAAGAGAGGGAGGATGAGGGGCAGAGAGAGGGAGGAAGAGAGGGAGAGAGAGGGAGGACGAGGGGAAGAGAGGGAGGACGAGGGGTAGAGAGAGGGAGGAAGAGGGGGAGAGAGGGAGGACAAGGGGCAGAGAGAGGGAGGAAGAGAGGCAGAGAGAGGGAGAGATTCCCAGAGTAAAGAGTCCAGAGTCAAGGGACGGGAACTTGTAATTTTGTCACACACACAGTGCACACTGACACACAATCCAGAGAGGGTTCTCCAAACACTGACACAGCAGAGAGGGTTCTCCAAACACTGACACACCAGAGAGGGTTCTGCAAACACTGACACACCAGAGAGGGTTCTCCAAACACTGACACACCAGAGAGGGTTCTCCAAACACTGACACACCAGAGAGGGTTCTCCAAACACTGACACACCAGAGAGGGTTCTCCAAACACTGACATGCCAGAGAGGGTTCTGCAAAAACTGACACCAGAGAGGGTTCTCCAAACACTGACACACCAGAGAGGGTTCTCCAAACACTGACACACCAGAGAGGGTTCTGCAAACACTGACACACCAGAGAGGGTTCTCCAAACACTGACACACCAGAGAGGGTTCTCCAAACACTGACACACCAGAGAGGGTTCTCCAAACACTGACACACCAGAGAGGGTTCTGCAAACACTGACACACCAGAGAGGATTCTCCAAACACTGACACACCAGAGAGGGTTCTCCAAACACTGACACACCAGAGAGGGTTCTCCAAACACTGACACCAGAGAGGGTTCTCTCTGTCTGCCCTCCCTGGCTGCCCACCATCCCAGCTCCTCCGAGGTCGGGAGCCTTTAATGATCCTGAATGCAGCTGCAGGAGAGTTTATCATTTCAAACACATGTTATTGTCTTATTTCTTTGCCCTGTTTGACGCGTTACATTAGCAGGGACATAGTGTACCGTGCAGTCGGAGGTTTGTGTTTTGCATCTTGGTTATTACTTTAAAATACCTTGTGTTTGTTAGGATAGCATGTGGCATGGGTATGCCTACTGGATAGGCTCAAATGATGGGTATTGTTTTGTGGGCCTTAATAGGCAGTGGAACAAGCGTAAACCATCCAGGGAGAACCCTCCAATTAAAGGTTCGTCTGAAGAGCATGTCGAGAAGATAATCTGTAGGCAGCAGCCGTCTCTAAAGACAGCTTCTGGCTGAGCTGTGTTCAACGTGATCGTGCCCTCCCTGTGCCTGCACACCTGGACAGGTGGACAGGAGACACCCGTCGGGCTGGGCTCGGTGGTCAGGGTTAAGGGCTCAACTCTCGGGCGACAATGCAGACTGGGACTTAATACTGGAAATGATGAATACTCAAATCGGGGCTAATTTTTCCAGCTTGTTTATCTTAGTTGAGCTCGCTATGAAAAGAATGCAGGCACGCTTTCAGATGCTTGTGGAGGTTTAATCACTGTCAGTCGAGGCCAAACCAGGAATCTCCTCAGTCACACACAGAGCACACACACCATACTGCACCTAAATCAGGATGTGGACCTGTCTGGTGTTAACAGCCAAAGAGCCATCAATGAAGTAGGCCTACACATGGAGTGCATCATTGCTCCTACAAACCAATCCAAACATGCAGGCCTAGCATGGCAGTTATGAGCCAGTTTGGTTCTTTAAATGCCATATTGATTTTTCTATGAACTGCAACCACAGCGTCGTCAAATCCCCGGGCCTCGGTGAACTCACAGAAGTTTTTTGTCTTGGTCATTCATACTCCAGCTTTTATCCTAATAAAACGCTGCCGTCCTAAAATACGTCACGCCGTGGTTGAGTGCAGTCGTTCGCTAGGCCGTGCACAGTATTCTGAGTTTGACAATAACAAGACTCAACATCCCAAAACATAACAGAGGGCACCGTGGCTTGTTTTTCAGTTTTCGAGCATGTTGTAACACTCGTGGTATTATGTATCATACACAGAATCAATCTGTGTATGATACATAATACCACGAGTGTGAATGTGACTGGATTCGGCTCCTGCTTGCTGGGTTTACTGCTGGTTTCTCCATGTGTTGGTTTCATTCCTATTATTTGTGCTTTACAGGAATCAACAGATCCTCACCGCAAACATAGTCATTGAGATCTCTGTCCAAAACGTTTTACGAGCCAAACGTTTACAAGATATGGAAGGATGTTGCTTTGTGTTGAGCATTTTCGTCTGACAGCACACACATGATGGCATGTCCGACATACGACATTTATTCACTGCCTCAGCCCGAGCTGCTTGTTATTATATAATTCCATATCTGGATATGATTATCATATGATGATGACACGGATTGAGGAAGGTTATTCTCATGGAAGGATATTGGACAACTTTGAACAGAGATGTGTTTAGGGTTAGGGGTTGATTGTTGAACGTCTCATCTCAGTGCTGCGTACATCATCTCCACCTGGCAGAGTTCTGTCGGGGGATATTTACATTTAGTCATTTAGCAGACGCTCTTATCTAGAGCGACTTACAGTAAGTACAGGGACATTCCCCCGAGGCAAGTAGGGTGAAGTGCCTTGCCCAAGGACACAACATCATGTGGCATGGCGGGGAATCGATCCGGCAACCTTCTGATTACTAGCCCAACTCCCTCACCGCTCAGCCATCTGACTCCCTGGATATAAAGCTCCTCTACATTTAGCTGCATGTAACTCCAGTATGTGTTGAACTATAATAACAGGCCTCTTGAATGTCAATAAATAGCAATAATGTAATTGATAGCCTTTGTGTCTACTGTCTGAGAGGAGGATTACCATGACTAAGAATGAGCTTCTGTACGATGAAGTAACAACAGAGTAGTTATGATTATGGCTCGACCACAACCCTGTTATAAAAATAAAATAGGACACACAGAAAACGACATTGAACTCCCAAACTGAGGATATTGCTGAGAGTTTAACATCAGTGTTTAGTGTGTAATTTGGCTTTAAAAATGGTCTTGAATCGTAATAGTTCTGTTCCTGAAGAAGTGTGTCATTGTCAATTTGTTATTTTCAGTAAGAACACACATGGTTATTTGTCCTACATATTTATTATTACCAACCTTTCCCACCGTGTTTAGACATTTACAATGAATGTATTTCAAGCCTTCATATAGTTATGTGTTTGCTTCTCAATTTGCAGACAAAACAGTAGTGCGTCACAATAGAACAGGCTGTCAAGATATTCCCAGAAAGCTCAGTGTCAATCTTGATTATCAGAGCAAATATTGATCATTTCTATATCAGTTTACTATCTGACAAAATGGAAACTTATTGCAGCATTTATACAGGGCGCCTCAAAATATTTATCCTAAAGCTATAGACATTACTATTTTAAAATAAATCAATTTGTCTATTCATCTTACAGTGATCCTGCTGTACGACTTATAACAAAGTCAAGTTTTACCCCTAGAATGTTATTCGTACTGGCACTTATTACACTTACAGTAGTACACATAACGAATCACTAGTATATGTACAGTATATTTACAGGCTCAAGCTGCAACACAACCTGGTGACGTCACCGTGGAACTCCACATCTTCTCGAGGCACTTTTCCAGCCGGCTAGTATGATTGTGCTGTAGCCGCCATCTAAATAACATCATTCCTAGACACGAGGTAGTTGAACCACACAGGTTTCATTCATCTCCTGAGGCGACAGTCGCAGGGCTGCGGGGCCCTAGGATCGCCTCAGGCCAGGGACAGCCTCCCATCTGGTTTGTAGAGGCTGATCTGGTCCCCGTGGAGGCAGAGAGGGCAGAGGCAGGTGGTGGGGTGGTGGTGCTGCCTCATGTGGGCGGGGGGGTAGAGGCCGGCCGGGGGCAGACCACCCGGCCGGGGGTAGGAAGGCTGGGGGAGACGTAGAGGGTCCAGGGGCCTGAGGGGGGCCGAGTACGGGCTGGGGGGCGAGGAGAAGGGGGAGTACATGTGCAGGGGGAGGTGGGGGAGGTAGCGGTAGGGGACGCTGGCGGCGGTCTGGGTCACCATGACGACACAGAGGCTGGGGTCCAGGGGGTGGGGCCAGCTCAGAGAGTGTCTCTGTCGCTTGTCTTTCATCCTCCTGTTCTGGAACCACACCTGGGCAGGGAGAGGAGGGCGGGGGGGGGGGGGGGGGGGGAGGAGGTGGGGAGAGGAGGGCGGGGGGGGGGGGGGGGGGGGGGGGGGGGAGGAGGTGGGGGGAGGAGGAGGTGGGGGGAGGAGGAGGAGGTGGGGGGAGGAAGACGGGGGGGGGGGAGGAGGACGGGGGGGGGAGGAGGAGGTGGGGGGAGGAGGAGGTGGGGGGAGGAGGACGGGTGGGGGGAGGAGGAGGAGGTGGGGGGAGGAAGATGGGGGGGGGGAGGAGGACGGGGGGGGGGGGGGGAGGAGGAGGTGGGGGGAGGAGGACGGGGGGGGGGAGGAGGAGGTGGGGGGAGGAGGACGGGTGGGGGGAGGAGGAGGAGGTGGGGGGAGGAGGACGGGGGAGGGAGGAGGAGGGGGGGGGGGGGGAGGAGGTGGGGGGAGGAGGTGGGGGGAGGAGGTGGGGGGAGAGATGGAGTTAGATGAAGCTGTAGGCCCCCATTTGAGGGACATTTGCAGATATATTGAGGCCAGTAGAGTGAACCAGAGTCATCTGTGATGGGGGAGATGTGCTCCAGGTGACATTTAGATGCTTTGTGTTTTTATTGCAATGCTAGGGCACCCTCTCTTTCCATCACAGTCATCTATTATTAGCTTAGTAACTTATCAAATATTGTCAACTCTTATGACAAATGTTGAGCTACATCTTCAAAATCATTCATTCAGAATATCGTGCATTGCACGTAGTTCAGGCCTATAAAGCATAGGTCTGTCTGAAGGCAGCAAGGCTGAAGCTGTATGAGACGCAACTGTTTCAGCATGGTTGCAGTCTAAAGCTTTGACCCTACCTTGATTGTAGTCTCGGGAAGATTCAACGCAGTTGCCAGCTCGCATCTCCGCGGTCTGGAGACGTAGCTCTCCTTGCAATACTCCTGCTCGAGACGGGACAGTTGCTCCCGCGTGAAGGCTGTCCGGTGCCGCCGACTGTGGTCGATGATTGAGCTACGCGGACACGGTTCCTCTTCTCCGTGCGTGGTGTTCGTGTGGCCATCGGTGGGGACCGATGTTTCTCTCCCCTCTGCCACTAAACACAGTGTCGAAAATGATCAAATCATGAACGGTTGATGGATTCATCTTCGAACGGGCAATATAGTATCTATGATTTGCCTACCAATTGGTATCTGCTTGAAAGGCTACGTGCAAGTCTCATTATCAACGTTTCTGATTTAACCAAATGAGTGTTTCTATTTACATAAAATAGACTACATTAAATATCACGCTATAGTCATCACAACAAAAATTAGACGTTTCAATATTTAAAAGCAACTTACGCATGGTTCCTTAAATTGTGTCTTTATATTTCACTCCTTTTTATAAGTTTCCTTCGTTCACTACACCCTCCTGTGCAAATTCGTGTAATTGTAAATTGGATATATAGATCCTATTGCCGGTACAATCCAAGTTTGGTAGGGACAACGTTGGTCTCTCTCTCTCTCTCTCTCTCTCTCTCTCGTTGACACACACTGCCAACCTGAGCCAAGTTCGTTTACAGGCAGAAGATGAGTCGCTGTGTCGCCCCCTTGACCCCCCCTCGCTTCGTCTCCATTCTCAGTCTTTTATATCTCCTTACCCGAGCCATCTTCTCCTAATGAGAGACGCGCACTATCCGCGAGGCGCCGCCTGGGCGAGTACTGCGAAGGAGGTGTTAAATTGTCTTTGGTCTCCGAACCGTCTTTGTACTTTTGTTATGGAGAATTAAGATCGACCTCCCTTGCTGTCCTGTCACAGCAGCTTCCCCAGTGAGATAGACCAATCCTCATTGTTCCGTGGCGTTTGATGTTTATATTTTTGGAAGTCAGTCATTAGAACCCTGATGTTTGTAAAGTGCGCAGGCCCACAGCCTAAAGTGGAGAAAATAGGCCTGGTTTAACTTTTAAGAAATGCACTGGACAGACCCTGTTGTTTAAAATGACATTCATATAATGTAAACATGCGGTTGAAAACACCAATGAACGTTTACACAGTTTTAATCGGTGAAGATGCACGGTGACTGATTCAAACAGGCGCAGTGTCGCCTCGCCCTATCTCAATAACAATCTACCCCAGTGTGCATAGTCTGTCCATGAACAAACTTCAGCTACAGTAGTCCTTTGTGTTTGACAGGTTAGAGTGGGCATGATCAGGACATCGTAGTCTAATTTCCTGTCTGAGGAAGGGTTTTCTTACAGGCTCTGTTTAAAAAAAAAAAAGATTGGATCATCTTTATTGTCCAAGAGGTTTCTAGATGTATTTTTTGCTTTGTTTTTGTAACATAGGTTATAGCTTTTTTTCCATAAGTATAGCTTTTTGTAAACACATCGAATAGTAAGTTTCCTAAAATAATACCCAGAAACATTTACAAAAATGGGGGGGAAATAACCCAGCAATTACGCGTCTATACGCCTACATTGTCGCGCCAGTACCTACATAGGCTACTTGTAAATTGGGAGTTAGTTGACTAATCATTGATAATGATTAGTCATTGATTGATTATGTTTCATTGGAAAAGATTATCATACAGTATAATAATCCTTAAATCCTGTAATCCTTTAATCCTTAACCCTGAACCCATTGGATGTTAAAGGTAGCCTCACTGATAAGGTAATGATGAGCCTATTTAACACGGCCTGTCATGAGCTTTCACGCATGACCCTAATGGAAAGAACAATCCTGTACATCCTGAACATCATATACCGACATTTCCCAAACAACAAAATAACCCATCGCATTTATAACAATCTTTAACGTAGGCAACATGCTCATTAGGAAATGTTGAACAGAAACATGTTTTCTTGACATAGCCTATCTCATTCCACAAATTATATTTTATAGTAAAATGTAATTATAGGCAATGGGTATTTTATAAGACCAAAGTCTGGCCTCCGGGTATGAGAGCATGGGGCATAGACCATAGCCTGAAGGTAAGGAAGAATCTCTGCGTCCTTTTGTTCCAATCCCTGGGCCAATAAACGTTCACCGGAGTTGTCATGGAAACGTGGACGAGAAAGTAGATAACTGATGTGTCAGCGTGGAAGAGACAAACCAATAAAAAAATACGCGCACGATCTGGGACGTAGTGACAGTGTAACGTTGTGGTCGGCGGACCACATTGGCGCTGCTCTGATGATGGCTGTTGAGTAGCTACCGATGATGTTTGTATTGTTATAGCTAGTCGCTTTGATCATATGACCTAGCAATGGCTCCTAAAAGACAGCCTGCTTACAATAGGTGTCATATATGACGCCTTCAACAGCATCTTAAGGACTATTGTTTATCGCTCAGACATTCAACAATACATGCTTTATATGTTATACAAATTAGGCTATCTCACATCAAAGGGATTTACTAATGACCTTTGCAAGTTCATGTTGACGTGATTTTTTTGGTGTTGGAATGGATTTGGGCAATTTGGCAAAAAGGTCTAGATAGCCTATCATTCCTTTTAAATCATGGCAACTGTATTCTGAGGACCATTTTTCATATTTTATAGGTACTTCTGCATTATTGACATGCATTTCTTGCACAAACTAACATTATTTTTTGCTTTGCGATTGTAATTTTATGAACTTCTGAACGAATCTTTACACACAGTTTTTAAAACTAAATATAATATGAAGTTTGTTTCAGAGCATTCATTGAAGACATAGTTCTACAAGCTCAGCAACATCACAGACGTACAGATCCTGTTAGCAACAACAACGTCGCGTGTCTGTGAAGGTCTTTGCATGTGTTATATATTTTGTAACATGCATGTCTCCGCGTAGTTAAAGCCGGGTTTGTTATATCAAAATCGACCACTAAACCGTTGGAGACTGTTCTATACGATTCAGACTAAACGCGATTCTTATTCAGTATCAGACCAAATTATATCCTTTGCCCCCGTCGAGAATGGTGGAAGTAGAAAAGAATTCTTGAGCATGTGCCAATCCTTCTCCCTTCACTGAAACTGGAGTTTGTTAATTTAACGATGGTTGGCATAAGTCCATGCCCCTCTCTCTGTAGAACCGACACAGATGTCTCGATAAACAGGACATGCTACACTGGCGTGTTATTCTGGTTGTGATCGAAAAAATGAGCTTGACACGCACATACGGGGTAATCATTACAGTACCACTCCTATTGCTTACTGTCGCCTGCCCTGGGCGCCCCTGGCAGCGCAAATTCCCAAACAAGTTCCTTTCCGTCCTTGGCAGCTGTATACTGTCTTTGTATCCTAAATCACAAAAACGTGATACTGCAGGTACAATGTCAGAGTATGTCAATACAATACATTAATTTAAACTAATGTATACCCGAATGGAGAAACGTACGTATGAAGGTGATACAAAATCACCAACTTGTCTGTTTATCTTCAGGCATGATCTTTAAAAATGGTTAAATAGGCCTACCTGTGTCTAAACCTTTCTCAGCATTTTTGCAGTAAACATGTTTCTACATCTCATTTCTATGGCTTATGATTTTAGCTTCAAGTTCAAGTGGATTGTCCTTCACCATTCAAATTATTACAGGGAGAGGAAACGGTAATATAAAAAAATCATAATAATTTGTTCTTGTCGTCCTCCAATGTTCAATGTGTAGTCCAGGCTGGCACTTATATGACCATATTTGAGGTAATTACGCATGTATAGAAAAAATCACTTTGGTTTAGAAGCAGTTCATTTGAAAAATATTGCAATTTCTTATGATTATTATTTTTGAAAATAGGAATAGTTGTTGCAACATTATTATGGTTATTGTAGCGTTTAAAATATGTATACCCAACTTGTCCCAATTTCTAATTTTCAAGTTTGATTTGGTTACTTAATGTCGATAGAGCATCCTGCAAGTATATTGAAATGTTATTATGTGATTTAGTTGATCATTGATTGAAAACCCTTATGTTCTGATATATCCCCAATTTAAGTTAGTCTACAGATATAGGCTAATTAGAAGAATAAACATGGAATTTCTACGACTTTCTTTACAGACCATGGCTACGTAACTTAAATATCAAGTCTTCCTGTAGTTGACATTATTTAAATATGTTTCATAAAACAATTAAAGTACAGTCAGAAGTTTTTTTTGATGATAATATTTTGATGTTGGAACATATGCTGCTTGTTTATTTTTCTGACATGTATTTAGTATTGGAAAATGTTAAAGTGATGAAATTGTATTGATGGTATTGTATAAAAAAGCCTTATACGCAACATATTGTAAGTCGTCCTATATGTTTCAGCTATGACTATTACTTTTACCTGCCCTGAATGCACGTCTTTGCATCCATTAGCCACAGGTTGGACTGAATCACTGCACATTTTTCGTGCCAAAGTTATAGAAGGCCTTAATCCAGACTGACATTATAAAACGTAGATGAAAGTGTGTAATGATTCGAGCCGGAGTATTTACAGAGCCCAAACTGAAACCGAGCGCGAGGCACTGCCTGGAACTGCGTGGGAATTATGCGCTGTAAACGCCTTTATTCCTTTGCGTTTATTAGCCGGGCAGAAATCTAAACGCCAGTCACAATTATCCGACAAGGGCTCTAGTGTCTGTACCAATTCGGCCATGGTGGTCATCATTAGCTCCGGGGGTGTATGTTTCTCAAAACAAAACCGATGACATATCATTCGTAATATAGTCGCATTGTAAATTGTAAATTTGTTCCTGCGGTTCCAGATGTTTAGAAAAGGAAACTCTTCTTACATTATGTTATAATCACTTTTAGGCAATTCATTGCACACATTTTCCCAATCTCTGTCTGTTTTTAGAAAGACAGTAGAGCAGAAATTGGCCTGTTTTAATCTGTCTCCTTCCAATTAGATATCCTGGTCAAGCATGATATTACCCTATGCCTTCTGCATTAGTGTTTTAAGTGATAGTTCATGATCCTCATTTTGTTCTGACAGGGTTTATGTTAAATTACTACGTTTTTCTGGCAGAACGTAAAATGTTTTAAAAACATTACTAAAGTCAGATTTTGCACCTTTCTCTGCTTTACCATGGACATTGGCTGTGTAATGTCAACCTCGGGTCGTTAGTCGGTAGTATGATGCTGGGACCATGTTTGGTTTAACCCAACATTCAGGATGTAAGATACTGCATTACTGTTTGGTTTTCGTTCATGAGGAAACTGCCTAAAACAGCTAGAAATATCACCTTGGTCTTGTAGAGTTCAGTTGGATTTCAGCTGGTGTAAGGTATGCCCAAGCGCAAGAGTTGATGGGTCTCGCCATGTGTCATTTCAAAGGGGAATCGATACTTTGTCTGAGTCCAAATTCACAAATATATGATCTCTTAATGGTCTAATGATAAAGATTGTGCTCTTCCTGGCTTCATTCACCACGACGTGGCAGTGACTCCCTGATAACCAAGGTCAAGGTTATACAACCAGACAACTCCCCTTTCGTGTTCCTCATTCACAAATAACAACAACAGAGGCTCGGACGGAACAGGAGTCTGTGCCAGGACAGGGATTAAGCCCTCATCTTTTGAAGGGCAAATAATAGGAACTGGAAGATAGGGGCCCGAAGCCTCACTCCACAGCCCACACCTGAGCATCATTAATGGGGCACACTCACACTCAGGTGGGTGGTCTGAACAACATCCAGGCAAAGTGCCCAACCCAATGTTGTTATCCCAGTGGACCAACCGGGTCTATTTACAGCTGTGCATGAAGGAACCTTTGTGGAGAGTAAATACGATTGTGTGTGATGTAAACTTTGAGAAAATGTCTCACAAAATCCATGGTTGAGAGACGGTCTTCTGATTTTATTATACGCATATGTTGGCAGTCTAATGATGTGACGGGTGTTCCACCACTTGGCTGGTAAATAATAAAGCCCATTTTGTCTAGTTTTTTAATTACCCAGTTTCATGTCGATTTCAGAATCGACAGTGCAACGTTATAGTTGTATTTATTTTTTAAAGAAGTAAATTGACAAACTGTCCATCGTTTCTAAACAATATTCCATGTATGCCTATATCTAAAGGTCAATATGGCCCATGTCGTTACGCTTTAAAGTGATGCATTTGGAAGCAGTTAGATGCATTTATGTAATCACGTAATTGTCACTCTCTCTTGCCAAAGTGTTTTAACACTCCATACTTTTTGTGGCGGGCGGACAAAGAGGACATTTGGAATAAACAGTCAGTAGTATAGGCTACTTCAATTTCTTCAGTTTCACGACTTGATTTCACACACACGTTAGATACTCCTTAACTTAACTCAACCAAGTTTAACGAGCTCAACAACCGTAATGAACTATGTTTTTCATCTGTACTATTCTATTGTTTTATTTTCGGGGACAGTTATAATGATAATCAAAGGAAAACTGCAATTTGCTAACGTAATCTGGGCCTACATTACACTCACTTTTACATGTCGCATCGTAACAATAGGCATTTTTTTACAATCGTTTATTAGAAATAGCAAAGAGACTTCTTATCATCATAGGCTTCTGCAGACCAAATAATACCAAATTCACAGCTATGCATAGATTTATTCAGGCCTAGCTATTAATACATTTTCTTGCAACACTTTATATTTAGAAAAACTAGCAAAATTCGAGGCCCTGAAGGTTTATATCCATAGTCAAGTGAAAATGTAAAGTGTAGATATGAACATGACTAAACAAGTTAACAATCCCCTCTGGTGATCATGTACCATCGTCCACAATCAAATTTCATGGCGGTAGGTGTCCACCTGTTAGAGGGCATCCTGGAAATGGTTCATGTTGAACGGCGTCCTCAAACGTTTTAAATGCAAGCCGAATATTTATGAAAGATGTACCCTATTATGCAAAATATTAGGCCACAGGCGTATATAGTCTGTTTATCGTGTGATTATCAAACTTCATGAAAGTCTTAAACAACGTTGAAAATTAGAACTATTTTAGATCTTGCTTCCATTTCTGATTATGGTTGAAGTAGAAAGTGTATCAAATAATCGCATTTTCAAATAAGCCAACGCAAACGAGCACTTTTTATCCAATGAGGGCTAATTACAGTGCTCGAGAGCGGCATGTGCGATTGGCGTCATCAAAAGACAGTTTAATCAATGTGGCAAATTTATATCTTTTGAGTCCTCCTACACGCACCATTGTGCAAGCAGTTGCGAATTCGTTCAGACTGTTTGTATCCACTGTTTGCATCATGCTTGCTATTAGTCTACTGTTAGTTTCGTTTGTGGCCTTTTTTTATTTATTTATATTTTTTGTGGCCTATTGTTCAGTTTAAAAGTTCATCGACTTGACGTCAGTTGACGTCAGCGTCATATTATTTTTCGCTGACAAATCGGTATCCATCCATGCACACAACACTTTTGTATCGATAATTTAGTTGTGAAATGGTGTAGTCAACAATGTTATACAACGAAACAATATCGGCCTACAGCCTATGTTTTATTTAAAAACAAAGGTCTGTGGTGATTCCAACCACATTATAAAAAATGCTTGACACAAATAAAGGGTTTGATGTAGGGCCTATGGAACAGTTTTAAGTACCAAATATGAGATATTATAACACAAACACATTCACGTGTGCATTAGCCTACCATTCATTCTGTTTTCTATCTTCCATATTGCCCCTTCTCACGTAACATACATAGCAACGATGCATATAGCCTTTTCATAAGCAGTTAAGACTTACCACACTATGTTAGTTCCTTGGATTTTGCGCAAATGTGCCTTTTATTCTCGTAGCGAGAAGGAATACAGAAGTGCGCGTGAGCTAGTCATTGGTACTTGACCAGTGGGCTCAGGAAGTGTGACAGTAAGTTTTATTAGGGCATTTCCTTGGTACAGTAGCCACTGTGCGTCAGTAAATAACGTGTGGCACGGGGCTAGAGCTTCTCGCGGCGCCAATTCCCAAGCGCCTGTTGCCAAAGATTTACGCATTGACTGCCAAGGCACCAAACACAAAAGCACCGGAACTACACATTCATGATTCACCTCACACCTCATGTAAACGGAGCAGTGAGTAATTAATGCCTTTAGGTAAATAATTTCACAAATGAAAATCGTGTATCTATCAACGTAAACCGTGTGACAGTAGGCTATACTCAGCACCCACTGCAAGGATTGAGACAGCATTGTTATGTGTCGTCTCTGCGGTAGCAATACGGTGTGGTATGTGTGTTTGTGATAATGACACACAGAGGCCGGCGTCTAGGCCTTGAACTTCGGCACATTTGCTCAGGGAGGGTCTGGTCTGTGGAGGCCTCCTAAACAGAGCCTTCTGGGCGGGCCAGACTCTAAACATTAAACTTGGCCTTGACCTTGAGGGCCTATAGTCTGACCCCTATGTTAAGAAGACTGTCCAGGCTGCTGGGTGTGTCGAGGCGGAGGGGGTAGGTGAAATGAGTGTTGGACAGAATTATATATTGAACCTGTATCTTGATGATTAGGTTACTTGCTGTTCTTATTTCAGTCCAACCAAACATACAATCTATTTATTTCAGTCCAACAAAGTACAAAACATGCTCAAACAAGCAGTATAGAAATCTTGATTCGGTCTTTATTTTGACAGCATAGCTCAATAGGAACTTGGAATAATCATGAGTCCGCCTGACATTAAAACCAGTTGGCTAGGAAATACGCTTTTGATTACGTTTACAGAATTGATAAAACTCAAAAATATCCAATGGCGGTGACACTATAGCCATTGGCCAACTAGCTATAGGCTACTTTTTAGCACCAGTAGAGACCTCTGTGCATTTCCTCACTTTTAAGATCAACGTCTATGTGTGGCATACAAGATACAAGTGTGAATTTCTGAAAGTTACGTTTGTGTTGCATTAGCTACATAACCACCATTAGTTGACAAATAATTGGATATGAAGACTATGCGTCTCTCACGCCGTAAAACCAAGCAAATGAACCCCCTGCTTTTCTTTGCACCTTTCAACACAATATTCATAAATTTAAACCCATCAGCACAAAAATGATCAGAGAAAAAAATCACTTGACATGTAAGCTCACCAAAGCGCTTTGAACTTCAGTCATATTTTACAAATCTCAAGACCCTTGAGTCTTTCCATAAATCCTCTTTACGCTTCCCTCAGTAATATGTTTTAGCCATGAATGATATTCTAAAAACACACATAAATTACTCTTTAAATGTCCAAAGCACTGTTATTTTATAAATCCACATTTTGAATTTGTGGAATATTGGCACGTAGGAATACCATGTTATGATTTGCAATACTTTTACAACAACGATAAACTTTCTTTATGCATTTGGCACTCCAAATTATAAGTCTTTAAATGTGTCTATAACCATTGGGAAATATTCCACATTTAACATAATCTAATTAAGTTGAAATCCAAAAGGCATCCGATGTAACTTAATCTGTTGGTTTCTGTGTTAAACACCGATTTGGTTAACAGATTTGGTTAACAGTATAATATAATGTTTAAATATGTTTTGTGTTTAGAGTCTTTGTTGATAAAGCAAGGAACGCATTTTATAATAATAAATAATACAAAAGTGTTGGAATAATAGGCTACTAATAGTAGCTAATAGTAGCTTATTGATAATGCTTAGTATCTTTGTAATGCTATAATTATTTTTAGATATAAATGTCAAACGTGTTTTTCTTTCAGATGGTTGTGGATATAACTGACTGTTGAAATATATTTGAGTTCCATATAGGTTTATTTTTTGTGTTGAAATACTTCTATTGTCTTACGAAAAAACACATGGAGGAATATTGTGTCGAAACTAGAAGCTCTGCCCTATACCATAGCAGGGAATTTGGACCGTTCAATGTTCACCAGTGTTTGAATAATCATTTTCTACATTAGATTGTCCTGTATTGATTAGCCTAAATGTTTTCAAATTGTATCTTTTTGTAACAAGTATACTGTACGGACTGTTCACAGACAGCTCTATGTAAGAATGCATACGTAAAGCACTTGAAGAGATGGAAATCGACAAATATGCTGATGCGCGTCTTGTGCCTTTTCTTCTAAGCAATAAAAAATATTTCTTTGACTGACATGTCCAAGAAGGTTTTCATTTCGCGTGTCACGTGATGGTGTCATCATCCAATGGAGATGCGCCATTCCGTGCCCTGGACCGTTGCGTCAATGCGGCTGTGCATGTAACCTGGTGTCCCTCTCCGGACTTGGGTCTTTGCAACAGAATCTTCCGTCCGAATGGTGAGCGTGATATGACAGCCTCTTTGGTCCTGAATCCTCGCTGGGCGGACACGGTTATGTTTGTGTATGAAAACAACTTGGATGATCTAAACAAGAACATGGAAGGTCTGGTTGGTAGCGGCAATTTCGCAGCCAACCAGTGCAGGAATCTGATGGCTCACTCCGCTCTAGGGGGCCACCCCTCTAGCTTGGTGCACGGCTCTGGTTACCCCGGTGTGGATGTTTCGGGCTCCAACTCAGGAGAAGCGGGTAAACAGTGTACCCCATGCCCCGCGGTACCCCAAGGCTCCTCCACAACTGCCTTACCTTATGGCTACTTTGGTAACGGCTACTATCCCTGCCGAATGGGGCGGGGTTCGCTCAAATCCTGCACCCAGCCCAGCGCGCTCAGCTACTCCGCAGAGAAGTACATGGACACTCCGGTCACGTCTGAAGAATACCCCAGCAGAGCTAAAGAGTTCGCATTTTACCATGGTTACCCCAGCCCATACCAGTCAATGGCGAGCTATCTGGACGTGTCCGTGGTGCAGACTCTGGGGTCTGGGGAGCCTCGCCACGAAACGTTGTTGCCGATGGACAGCTACCAGCCGTGGGCACTGACGAACGGCTGGGGAAGCCAGATGTACTGCTCCAAAGACCAGAGCCAGGCAGGACACCTCTGGAAGTCTGCACTGGCAGGTAAATATACCACAATGTGCTGTGCGTAATGACGCCACAGAGTGCTGTTAATTAGCTTAATGTTCATAAAATTAAATGTCCAACGCAAAGTTATATTAACGCTCGAATGTAGAGCCTTTCTTGATCGAAATACAACCCATATTGGACAGGCCATCGTGTTCATGTTTGTTACATCGTCTCATTCATTTCTAGAAACTTACGAGAGCATCCATGATGGTTAGTGTCATCCATTGTTGGTACATGGTCACGAGCGTTAACGTGTCAAGATGTGGGCATATCTTTTATTGTCATGTCAAAATAGAACGGTTTCCTCTTACATATTAGTCATCATTAGCCTAACGGCTATGAAGTCAATGCTGTATGAATCATCACCCATCACGCAATTGTAATGCAAAGAAAATTATTTGTCATCCATTACAGATGTTGTGGCCCATCAACATGACGGAAACTCCTTTCGCCGCGGTAGGAAGAAAAGGATACCATACACCAAGGTACAACTAAAGGAACTGGAGAAAGAGTACGCTGCCAACAAATTCATCACGAAAGACAAGAGGAGAAAGATTTCGGCTGTAACCAACTTGTCAGAAAGGCAGATCACGATCTGGTTTCAAAATAGGAGGGTCAAAGAGAAGAAATTCGTGGCCAAAGTCAAGAGCAACGCGCCGTAGACATGCTGGTTTGAGCTAATCGATCGGACGCTAAAGGGACTTCATTGTTTTTGGTGCGTGATGTGACTAAAAAGCGAGAGCTAAGATAGAGGAATTGCACCGCCAATTCCTTTTTAACAAAAGGAGAATTTACCAACGAACCAAAACTCTCTAAAGACAATTATGTAGAGACATGTAAATACAGCACTTGCCTGCTTTAATGTAACACTTACCGTCTGCTTAACTGTTAAACTCGTCCTTTACATGGATTTTACTACATGTGAATGTTAGGTATGTCATTGTTGTACTGCAGTAGTATAGGAAACGTATTATGCAATCATATTCCTTGTCTATACTGTTTATAACGCTTGTAAAACAGTACTATCAAAATATAGCGCGATGCTTAATAAACTGTTTTAATCCAGCCTACTTTGTAGACATTTAATCTTATGTATTATTCGATTATTACCGTAGACAAATTCTCAATTCAAACACCTCAGACTGAAATGGCGTGGGGAAACCATCTCTGGGATTTTGGCGTAGCCTATTGTGAGGCGCTTTGGTCTGTAGTCTTGAGTCCAGTGGCTTGATTTTGCAACCTTAAAGTTACTTCACATTTTGTAGAAACATCTGAAAGAATCGTGTCCACGTGTGCCCATGATTCACAAGACCATTGTTTCGGTCAGGAACTGTATTTTTCTCAGACCAGCTGTCATACTTTGTGTCTATGAACATATATGCGTATTTACTTAGTGCATCAGTTATTCCATACACACAAATTCCATCGAAACTCATTTGTGAGCAATTTGTTGTGAACAATAATATTGCCTAAAAGGCTGAAATTAGAGTACTATATAATTTACTACTGACATGGTAACCCCAAAAAGTATGCATCCCAGTGTCGCGTTCATTGAGCACGAGGCAAATACAGACACTTTATCGGGCCTTGACCTTGACCATCACCTGTTCATCCATCCATTTGAATTGCACAATGAATGTCTATTCGTGTATTTTTCCAAATATATACCTGTTTATCCATGTAAAGTGACTATAGCGTCACAAAATCATTAGGTATTGAAACCGAACACAACTTGAATAGAGTAGTCTTCAGACTGTTCTGTCTGCCCCTACATGCCCCTACTATAGGCTTCACTACAGTTCTTAAATGAGTAAAATATCCCCTCCGCACGTCACTCATTCAGATAAGCAGATTTACACACAATGATCTGTTTTATAGTCTTTTTTCAGGCGTGATTTATGTAAGTGTCCAGTTCAGAACAGTTTAATTGTTTGACAGTGAGCAGAGCTAAGGCTCGCTCTGGCTGCGCACTGCACTTAACGCCGGTCTAGATTAGTCAGGGTGTAAAAGGTCCATCGTTATTCGAAGACTTTACATCATCACCTTCTTATCGCAAACTATTTCTAGCTGCTACGTTTTAACTGGGCCGACAGAAACATATTTTGTCAAATATTATATTAGCCTGCGTAATATGCCTATATGAGTTTTAGTGACAGTAGGCATAGCATATACATTGTAGCCTATTCGTAAACAAACCGGAAGCGCATTAGAAAGCTATGCGGTATCTTGCTTAAAACTGGTGTCAAACTTAGCTCTTACACGAGCTTTTCGGATCAGATACTAACAGAAGGTGTATTAAAGTCGACAAACGGTAGTCAAGCAAAAGTTGAGCAAAATGTACCAACAACTTTTCCTTAATATTGTGCTGGCAGTTGCACAATAGCCCAATCTATGTGTTAATGTCGAAGTAACCTGCAAGTCCCTTCATTTTTAAATGGCTTTCATGGAGCTACATCGAGTCCATAATCTTGAATCTTAAACATATAAATAAGAGTTGTTGTCAAATCTGTTTTTTAAAACAGCCTGAAGCGTTTTTACATTTCTGTGGACACACACGGCACTGTCTACCGCCCACGATCCGCTTAGCGGATTGTTTTCAAGTGACCGTCAGAAACAGGCTATAGCAATGTAAATGTATTTAAATATAACAGTATGGAGAATTACGATGGTAAAATAAATGTCCCGCTTGAAAATATACTTTTGAATCCAGCTTGCTCACACCATGTGATCCTACAGGCTTGTGTTTGAAAGGAAGCTGAAATATGACCGTTGTTGTTTTCATATTACTTTAACGTTCTAACGTGGATAACATTTTGTTTTGACTGTACTGATCACTGTGTCGTTTTAAGCGTTTATTTAGTTGCATTGCAGTGCCCTGTGACGTTTCCCTGAGAAGTGCATCGAGGGAGTTGTCTCCATTGAGGAGTGTGATCTCACCAAAGGCCCTTTTGGCCATGGACAATGCCATCTTCAATACACGCATCCGCCAAAATGAACATGTATTATTAGTTTTGTCCCAGTCTGAGGATTTCCCTCTGTCATTAAATTATTAGGGTTTCCAAATCAGTCAATTTGTCTAACGTGGTCAGTCCAACATTTCCAGTAGGGTCTACTTAGGCCAACATAGACGAGGCTTGCACCTAACGTTGCTTGGCCATAAAGGCAGAATGCCCTTCCTTTGCAGCACCAGTTAACATTGAACTTGACAAAAGCATCCTAACAAATGGCGCGTCTGCTGGTTGTTTATCCTGCGATTTAACAGCAGTCCATCTCCGCTTTCAGAAAGCGGAACAAAATTAGTCTGAACGCACGAAAAAAGTTTTCCACCAGCAATACAATAAAGCGGTATTAGCCTACTTTTATTTGAAATTCCAGGAGTTGTATACGGAATTATGTATTGTATCTACATTAGCAAATAAGCTAAACAAACCTAGGCCTATATGACATACTTGATATTGATTAAGATTTGTGAAGGCTTGTAACTTGTTAACGCGCAGATCTCGAGAAAGAATAAAGATCAGCACAAAATAAATATTCTGAAACAAATTCGTTTTGAAACCAAATGTTTTCATAGATTTTTAAGTGCAAACCATTTTAAATCAAATAATTTGGATGAAATAAAGGACAAAGACATTTTATTCGAAAAGGTATCAGATGAATTTCTAAATTTCTTTGACTAACACCGATACTTAACTGTAGTGGGCCCTGCCATGTTTTTGTAAGTAAGACTGAATTACAAATCTCTTGTTTTAGACTATAACATTATAAATCATTTGGACTGAGTGTAATATGATTTATATATCAAATGTATTCCATGAAGGCAGCTTTTAGGCCTATAGGATGTAGTTAGACAATGTCATTGACTCTCTTCGTGTGTTTTTTAAAGTAATAATTACAGGCAAGCTGTCCAGTCATGTGACAACTTAAATGTCAATACTACTCCGGCTTGCGGGGTATTCTTCATTCCAAAAATCCAAGACTCGCCTCTCTCAAGTTCACGTCCAGCCTACTCCACCTCCTCCCTCTTCTTTATCACCTCCCTTTGCAGACTCCCCCTCCCCCTAGTCTGCACTGTGGACAGTCTTTTGTTACGTGGTAGACTTTGCAGTTGAACTTGAGACATCTTGTAAACAATAAGTAGTCTGGCCCCTGTCTGGACGAAACTGGCCAAAGGACCTGAGGCGCACAACAGCCACTGGACGCAGGAAGAGGGGGAAATGACTGTAAACACTATAGTTGGGCCTCCAACATTGCCCATAGAAAGCCGTGTTCAAGAGCTACAAGGGCTAGAATCGAGACTGCAGATACTCTGGGGTGGCATAACTTGGGGGGGGGGTGGGGGGGGGGGGGGGGGATAAGGACACTGCAGACACTATAGAACTGATATTACCAGCAACTCGAAAGGACAACCATCCGCAGGCTGGATATGAGTTAAACCTATGACGTACAAGACCTTTCTCTGTTAATGATATTATATTGTGATATGATACTGTGATGCTGTGATGCTGAAAAAAGCTTTAACATAGGCCTACGTTTCCTCAGAAGTTTATGTTAGGGTATATTAGTCTTTTATTAACTACACAGTTTTTGTTCACAAAGTATTTGCCTATTTGTTTAGCAGTAGACTATATATATGTTGGTTAGGTTTTTTATACCACGAATGCACACATTTCAAACAATATCAACATTGAACCTAATAAATATTTCGATTCTGTTAAAAACCCATTTGGGCTAAATATCATATAGCCTACTCTCCGTTTCAAAAGACCTACAATCCCCACCGGTTGCAAAAAATGCCAACGCAATTAGACTATATACACATTTTTCCGTGTTCCTGAATACTGTTTTGACTTGTAAATCTGTCTATGATTCATCTATTCTCAGTAGGATATTCTGTTGACCAGCCTATTTCGCATCAACAGTATTTTATGTTGGGTTACATTTTCATTCCACCTCATGTTTGGCAACTCATGGGTTTTCTGTATATATGCCCGTTATAAAGATGCCAACATCAAACAGTTCAATGAATTAATACCATTTGAGCAATGCTTTACCTACATGCAGGTAGCAGGTAAACATATGGGCAATTATGAATTATGAAACCCAAATAAATTATATAGAAACAGGTAGGCCAACATCGGCATACTGAGCATTCACAGACTATTTGCTATGACATAAATGTGGTCAGTTTTCAACGTTTGTTCATGCAGTTTCAGGGGACCGGAGAGCAGCGGTAGGGGTGTTGATGTTGACAAACAGAAACACAAGTTAGAACTCTCTCACGCGCTAATGAGTACCAGCCCACCCGCGCGCAATGGCACCACATCATAGAATCCGTTCCGATTGAGAGGCTAAAGACCGCCTGCTCAAACCGACATCAACATAACTTTAAAACTAAGCAGTAAAATAACCAAATGTATTGGCATACAACACACAACTCATCTGTGAAATTTTACAGGGCACAACAATTACGTTGACCTTATAAATGTGAGTTGGTTTTGGAGGGATGTGAGTCAATGGGCTGCATTGTGTTGTTGTGCGACCATGTACTTTATCATTTTCACCGTCATTGAAATAATTTACGTACTGACCTCCAGGCGTGGAATGTTGTTATTGCAACAGTTGAAATGTTCTGGTTATCTTTGGTTATATATGAATATCAATTACAACGCGTGAACAAGCAGTTATACGCCTTTTGGTACTGTAGTTTATACCACTATAATATTTCCTGTACTGTAACAATCTGTACTATTCCAATAGTCTACGTATATCCACATTCTGAACCATCGAGCAGGTTTGGTTATTTCTGAAAACAATCCCCATCCCTCACATCAACCTGCCTGTCTACCTCAAACCCATTCCATGGTGTCCAGGAACATTAAAATCCGTAGGCCTACATCTGGATGTGTTGTGCGATGCTAATGAAAGGCGTGGATATTTTTAGCAGTCCCCCTTGCACGAGCCCGCTGGCATCACATGGATGTGGTCCAGATGTGCAGGGCCGCGCTCGAGCAGAGGTGTCTGCTACCTGAATCACCAGCATGTCAGAGGCCGAGGCCCAGTGACCTTGCTAGTATTTTCTGGACGCCATTCCCATATTTTCTGCGGCAAGCTGAATTTTTGTGTCATGACGTGGGTGGTTTATCAGCACTTCACGCCAGACATGGTTTTGCCCTGGAGGACAACGGATTGTGATGGACAAGTGCTGACGCCAGGTGCTGGGGTGTCTAAAAGTAAAAATATAAATTAAACTAGTAGGCCTAACAATGCCATTCGAGTATTAAACTATCAATGTTGCCATATAGGCCAGGATTCATACATGACCTTAACAATATAACATGACAATCTTTCGGTCTTCCTTATTTGGCTGAGTTGCTATTTTACGCACTGGCCTCGAGGAAATCAGTCCTGTTGTTTTTATTTTGTGTTTTATGTGTATTGAAGTTGTCTCATTGAAAACAAATTAGAAATATCTAGGACGATTACCATACTGTTTCCTTCTTCTCCATAACATGATTTTGTCCTCTCCCACTATCAAACAAACCACGTTGCAACACTGTGAAAAACCAAGCCTTCCATGTCTGTCTAAATGAAAGAATCATTCCTCGTCACTTCCTACGTATCCAAACAGGATAGTGCCACATGTATGCAAGGATATAGCTGTATTATTTGGGTACCCATCTTTGGAAAAAAGACTGGACTATAGACATGTAAATGTGTGTTCCTACATAATTGCAAAGGGTCCAAGAACGAGGTCAATATTTTTCTGTTATTGACAGTCGTTTATTCTGGTTTTATATATTTTCTGTGAAGGTAAAGACTTAGAACCTCTATTTTCCTAATGACGTAGACAATCTAAGAAATGTATGTTTTACATGCAATGCATGATAGATTTTCAATAATTGGTCGCAGTGATGATTGTGATATATTTCCGATAGTTTACAGTATAAGTGATTTGATGAAGAACGTCCCTAAATTCAAAGGATTTAGTCATATTGCCTCCACTGAAGCTGGTTCTCAAATGCAGTCTACAGAAGCTTGTTGAAGTAAGTACTTTAAGTAGTTTATAAATGCTGGTTTATAAATGCATTTGAGCTTCGGGCTGTGCAATAAATTGCGAGTATACAGTTGTGTTAAAATATAATGGGTCCATTTGATATGAATTCATATGCACTGTCAGAGAGGAAGAGAGCGCGTGTGATCATCCTGCAGTTGGTTCTCTTTCGCCATCTTGTGTCGTTGTACGTGATGTGCAACAAAGTTAGGCGACACAAATGCTACAAGACAAAACATAACAGGCAGCTGCACGGAAAATATCTTCAATTTGAACTCAAAAGTGAAGAAAAAAAACCGTATTGAACAAATATTAAAACGTTGTATGATATAAGAGCAGCATGTTGTCTCAGTTCTCAGGGGCAAATGCTGGCTTTGTTCTCTTCCGCGGTCACTCAAGGTCAAATGAGATCTGAGAGCGAGAGACTCTGATTAGAAGGCGGCCGGTGTTTTTTACAACCCCAAAACTCGTCGGTCTCCCCCAGTGACGACATTGGCCGCTCGTTTTACAGGAAGCCTCTCTTTATTGAATTGTTCTCGCGCTGATAGGCACGCGCGACACCAAGCGTGTGTTCGCCAACTTAATTGTCTGTCACACACAGTAGAGTCACTGAAATACACAACAGTAAAATACTTCACCCCTGTCAAGATCAAGATTGTCTGTCATCACATACAAAAGAGGGAAAGGAAGAAATACTACAGTTTTTTATGTGTCCTCTTCTGAAAATCTAAGGTCTTAGTAGACTATATAAATTAAGCTGGCCTACCTGTCTCTCTAAATGCTAAACTTTTGTATTTGGTGTTGAATAATGGGATCTGGAATCTTGGCCTTCTGACACACAAAAGTGTTTCTTTTTGTACCTAAAACACAAATGGTTTATTTGTTCAGTTGCAATAAATTGACTCATTTGTATGATGGCTGGAAGTGGAAAAGACAACATCTGTCTTTATACTATTGTCTGATTGGGTTTTGGTGACGCAATTCCCATGTGAGAACAACAATAACCTATATTCAATATTCAAGCCTGTACGAGCTAGTTGAGTCAACCTAACACTACCTTGGTAAAACGGGCTCTGCCTTCAATGCACTGGTGTACTACTGATAACCCTGTTTACATGGGAAGCGACTGGGCTTTACTGGGCATAATTAACCAATCAGTACCTAAGCCTCCAACTAGATATGACGGGTGGTTGGCTCAGAGAAGACCAATCATCGCCTCCTCTTCAGCCCTGGAGAGGAGGCTTGGCTGTCAGATCATAAATGATGCATGGCGACACAGAACTGTGAAGGAACTCAGATAGGCAAACATTTTAAAGACTTGCAGAATGCTTTGTTGAAATGTGCTGGGATTAAAGATATGTAGGGATTTGAATGCTTAAGACATAATGTTTTTTTTTTTTTAACAGTTTCTCAAGCATCCATGTGCTGCTCCCAGCCAAACTATTTGTAGGTAACCACTGCAAATAATACAATTTTATAAGAATGCCTGGATACATTAAGGGTCGTTGCAAACACCCACCTGAGCAAAAACTAACGAGATTATCTTGAAATGTGGGCTATTAATTTGGGCTACTTATGTTTGTCCTGCCGTTGCCCATCCTCTTTTTGAAACGTCGCTTTTAGAGCCAACTAAAATGAAGGGAAAACATGGATTCGTATCCCAAGCTGTATGACACAACATTGCCATCTGCCGGCCGTGGAGTGGTATGGTACACGGTGGCAAACCTTCACTCGTGTCTCTTGGGTTTCATTTGGCCCCAGCCCCATTTTACAAGACACCACATTCAAATATTTGCATCAACACCGAAAAATACCCAATGTATTAAATAATATTTAAGACAAAACATTTAAACACGTTTATACATCTGTATACGTTTCAAATGTATTTCCTGGATGCAGTGCAGATACCTTTCCTAACATTATAATGTCTGGATTTGGATTTCCCTATCTTTTAGACGCGCATCTTGATAGTTTTTGCTCTAAATGGTTATTGATTTACTTTCAGAAGTTTCTTTATAGAATTGTAGATATGTCCATAAAAAATAAGGTTGCTTTTGCCAAGAAATTGGTAGTCTATTGGTGGTCTATTTCCGTTAGGCCTAAAACATTACCAAAACAGTAGGCCAATTATGACAACAACAAAAAGGAAAAAATCCACACAGAGGCTATTGTAAATCTATCTTACATTTTTTTTTATTATTATTATTTTAACACTACATCCCCAGAGCTGTTTGGATTAGTATAGACTATTTTGCTTTTCAGAAAAAGTGTTTCTAATTCAACAGACTAACAACAAAACTTGTGGTACTGCGGTAAACATTGAGCTGAAAAACCATGTTAACAAGACAATTAAACACAAATTAATGAAGGAGGCCTTCCAATGCTAGGATGGGTTTCTTCGAACTTGACATGAACTTATTCTATGATATGCTTTTGTTATTCATAGGCTACTAGACGTTAAATAGCAATCTTCCCAATAACATCTAGTACGAATAACATGCTCCAATCTATGGCCGTTGTAGAAGACCTACCCTTTACTGATCTTAAAGTCTTAAAATAATGAGATGAATCATTCAGTGTTGACCGATGTTAATATAAGTGCCTTTCTTGATAAAAACAGTCTTTTAGAATTCAGACAATGTTATTTTAAATGATTTATTCTACTATTCAGATTCAAATTGTTATTATGCCTTTATGTTATCTTTTATTTTAGCAATAGGCTAGACTACTCGTGTTCAAGAGGCCATTTTAGAGCACGTGTTTGGCCTCCTAAACTCAAGGTTAGACGTTAGCATTTTGCTATGATTATTTGAAACTGCAATAACTGGGTTTAATTATCCTGATGCATTCACTTTTCATAAAAATGGTCATGCAAGCATGGACAGTAGTGGATTATAGTCACCAAAAAGCCTACCATTCTATCTTAAAGAGAGAAAATCTGCATAAGATCGATTCCATTACCTTCCAGACTAGCAGCCTAGTATTTAGAGCCTTTCTCAGTTGTAAAACTTTACAACAATCTGGGGGCTTCGTCGTCATGGATACAGTTATACGAGTTTGACCGATGATCGTCTCACCATTCGTAGGGGCCAGCAATTCTGTTTGTGATTATGAAAAAGGAATGCAGGGAATATGGAATATGTCATTGCTCACACGCTTAAGTTAGGGGGTTAAAATCGTACTTTGCAGATAGAGAAGTAACCTATTCTATCAAGACGGCTAGCACATGGGCATCATTCCAAACGAGTCCCCCTACTAATGCTTAATGGTTTTAGTGCGGCCCGCCAGACAAAAGGTAAACAGGCGCGTAAGACTGCTGCTGTCAACGTCAAAACTGCAGTGTCTGGAATACAAAATTAGGCCGTAGACCGGCCAGAACCCTTTTGGAATTACTCTGCCAAATGAAAATGAGAACAGCGTGTGGTTTTGGATACTGTTGCCTTTTATCCCCTTCCTCAAAGCATTTGTACGCCAACATCCTCGAGATCTGGTAAGCTCTGGCGACTTTGTAACATCTAAGTTCGAATAGAAGTAGAGGGAACTTATTCTTTTTAAACAAGGAAATGTCTGGTTTGTCAAATGACCTAGAAGGACAGGCCTTTTGGCAAACCTGGTTCAGCTTTTTCACAGTAATATGGAAGTTAATGCGATAAAAAAGGGGTTCATTTGATTGAAAAGTAGACACATTTCAATCAAAGACAATACCAGGATTAAAATGTCAATACATTGATTGAATACATTTCTGTTATGTACGCCTAGTTCTATTTGTATGACTGTAATTCTAGAAGAGTCTAGTAGGCCCAATAATCAGTACTGTTTCAATAGAATAATTGACTTAAATATTTTCTCAGTTTTCCTAGGCTGTATTATGTTTAAATTTACAAGGAGTGCATTGCACAAACAATCTTGTTTCTTCCGTGTAGGTCTAACCTGCTTGTCTCAAGTGTTGGGTCAATATAGAACTTTTCGATTGAGAGCAGGGTTTTTAATTGCCGATTATGTTTTAAGGTGAAATCTAGGGAATATATGTAGCATATTTAAACAAACATTTCATACAGGATTTCAACAGAAATGCTACGTAACCGGCACCCGTCGTGGTCGGTACAAATTTCACACACAGAATCACTTCGGTTCTGTGTGTTCAACGTGGCAATAATTTTCTAACATTGCAGCTTAATAGCGACATCTGGGGGCTGATATGGTTTTTGGTTGCGAATGACTTCTGAATATTTTCAGCAGTCTAACTCACCATTTAAGTGAACATGACCTCCCGTTGCAACTTTTCTCAATCCTCTTGTCCCCGAATTCATGCTGTGTTTGCACAGATAGCCCACAATATGATTTGCCCTAAGATTTCCCCACGTCTGTTATCCCTGGGCAAGGCAGACACATTTAGCACAGGCCCCATGCTCCTGAATGACACTAGTAACTGCTGGCAAAAGTATAGTAAAAAACGTAACATTTAAAAGTTTAGTTGTTAATGTAGTATAAGTAAGACCACCAACCCCATTGTTCTCATTGTTATACGTCGTTCAACTTGCTATACTGATACACAGTTACACCTTTTCAACCTGTCGAAAAATGTCGGCCCACACACTGGCTAAATGTCTGACTGAAACCTCCATTCACTCCAACCACTGTGGGCTAGTACAAGGCCTACTACTTTTTATTTTAACTTGAGGTTGTCCTAGATCTAATTTCAAGACATGGTTAATAATTGTCTTACCAAACCACACAAAACTACATCCACATTGTTTAAAAAATAAATAAAACAAAAGCTATTATTTTGCAACGATTTAAAATAAATTGAATACTTTCTTCGTTCCTGAAAATAATGAGGTTCCGTATAATGAAATTGCCTGTCTTTGAAGTTAACGTTTAGATTATACGTTTTATTTTGTTTTTGTCAGTTAGAGTCCTTGTAACAAAACAGAAAGGTATTGTTATGACATACATCATTATTATAAATATTGTAATAATTGTTATCATGAGACAACATTTCTTATACATGAGACTACATTTCAGGATACATTTATAGTTTGTAGTAAGTAATGTAGGATACTTGAAAAATAGTTGAGAACACAATATTTACTTTAATGGTCATAATTATTTTTCCTGGTTATTCGCTAATATCCTCAGAAATTTATATAAATGTATAGTTTGTGCCGCACAATAATATCTGTCATAGCAGAGATTTGGAAAATATGCTATCAAGCAGTCTTTTAAAGTTATTATACAGCCGGTGGATTTGTGCGTAAATGCCTGTGCGTAATAACCGCCGTACTGTTATATTTAAGTATAATTTAGCTTTTTATAGTTACATTATTGCTTATTATTTTGTCCGATAAAGAGACAATGTGTCATTGAGAAGTAATGAATTGTGTAAAGTAATTGTTATGAAATATGCTTCTGTTAATTAAACCGATATCAAAGGCTTGTATTTGTTCAACCTAATAGGCCTACGTTGAGTGGGGGTCTTAAATAGTATGCACGCCTATGATTACGTACAACATTTGGTGTGGATTTGAAATTGGAATGCACATATTGTTAGATTTAGGTTTGTCATCAAACTGAATTTGATTAAGAATTCTTCAACTTGATGTCAATAACATTGTGAAACCATTTTAAGAGCCAAGGGTATTGTTTTGTGAGTTGGAATTACGCACTGACGTCAATATTTGCAATTAGTTGAAAATTACTTAAACGTGAGAGTAGATAGAAAACCTGCAATCTATTTAAGTAATCATTACACGTGAAGTTCTCATGTGGAGATTCGGTACATTTGGATTAAACCTGCAATACAAGGGGCGGAGCCTGTCCGTGAACCCGAGACGCCATTGGGTCCCAATCAGGAAGCTGCTCGCTGTAACCGTTTCTATTTGAGAAAACCAAATGAGAGCGCCCCTCTTGCCGTCGCTAAAACATGCCCTAGCAATGTCATACTCTGAGAGATCCGTTTTCACGGCTTCCTCGGTTAACTCTTTCATGGATTGCGGTCCGAATGAGCCCCCTACTGTGCCCCAACGGCACCAGAGCAACGAGCATTCTGATCTGGACATCAAAGTCCAGACTAACTGGGGTCCCACTCCTGTGCCACTCACGGCCGTAAACGGAACCATGAGCCAGCACCAGCCGTCGCAGCCCCAGGACACAGCGACTCTGCCGCGACACCAGTTTAATCGTGGACTCGTGGACTGGAACGAACCACACTTCAGTCCAGTACGGGTCCAACTGGCCAGCGCGTGCCCTTTTAGCGCGTCAAACAGAAAAGATGACTCCTCCTATGTGACTCTGGAATCGAATCCCCGGTCCAAACCTTCGCCGGACGTGTCCGCCTTCACGAGACTAATGACAGAAATGGGTTCCATGACGGGAAGTTCGGATCCAATTCAAGGCTATTTCCGTCC
Source organism: Hypomesus transpacificus (assembly GCF_021917145.1). Taxonomy (NCBI): domain Eukaryota; kingdom Metazoa; phylum Chordata; class Actinopteri; order Osmeriformes; family Osmeridae; genus Hypomesus; species Hypomesus transpacificus. The sequence goes on along the minus strand of NC_061076.1, from coordinate 16,241,115 downwards.
CGAGCACTCCTACTCTGGGATTAAAGTCCACGGGTACAGTAACGTAGGGGATCATCATGGCTTGTTAGACGAGGCCAGCAGCTCGCCGGGCGCTTACCACACATCAGGCTCGCGCCATCTGTACAACTTGAGCTTCCCCATGCAGCCATGTCCAGACTCTGAAAATACAAAGCGCGTTGACGAAGACTTGGCGCTGGGCAGCAGTGAGTTTCCGGCCCACAGAAGCGAGAGCAACAGCAGTAGTAACAGTATCACCACGTTGACCATCGGTCAGACTATGGAAGATGTAGTTGTAGGTTTACGACAGGACGAGACTATCTCAGACTTGCCCGAAGGCGGTGAAACCCCTAGACGGGGGATACAAGGTGGGTATGAAAGAGAGAACAGATAAGAGGGCGACCATGGCAATAGCCACAGGAAAACACGATCCCAGTCTAGGGGGACAAGGTGATTTGTTTACGAAGGCAGTTAAAAGGAAGAGGCAGGAGAGCACAAAGGGTGTCATTGCACAAAATTAATTTATTACACCGAACCACTCTCGCCAGGATGAATGCAGTCCATTTTACTATGCTCTTTTGAACATCAAAACAGCGGAAGGTTCCTTTGTAGGAAGAAAAAGCTAGTGTACCATTGGCTGTGGACCCAGGTTTATGCCAGGGTGTATAACTGACTGGCTTTCACAATAATAATGTAAAGTTGATTATTGCGTGCATTTTACGCCAGTGCTTACTAAATAAAAAAATATAGCGTATTTCATAACAGTTCATACAAAATAATCGAATGGTCATACCGAAAGGGAGGAAATCATGTGTAAGATCTACCTAGTTATAAAGAGAAACATTTTCGCAGTACTGACGTCATCCAGTGAACCAATATTGACGTACATTTCCTCAGGTTGTAGGCTAACATCGTTACGCACGAGATTTGATGATCAAACAAATGAATAACCAACACTTTGAGGTAAATATTTAACTCTAGAAATCTAGCATAGCCTATAATGTTTATTTCTTTTGAAACAATGATATTAATCCAGACCATAAAATGCAAATCTGTCAAATGTGCTTTTGGACTGCACGCCTATTCTGAGTATTGAGTATAAACATTTCAATTAAGGCAAAATCATTGCAATAAATAAAATGCAAACAAATATAGACTATTTTTTTTCATGAGCCATAGGTGACTGTGTGCTTTGCCGTTTTGGCCAGACTTAACACATGTCTCAATTGGATTGAAAACTATAGCCTGTTCAAGGTGTCATGGAAAAAAAGCTGCAGTTTCAAACGTTAAATCAGTAGTCAGACAAAGTTATCATAAAATCCCCTATAAAGTTATTGTAATTCTTATAAGCAAACAGGTAGCCTAGGTAAACGTAGCCTACACATCCCAAAGCATAATCAAAACATAGTCTGTCAGGAAATACCTACACTCCTTACAAAACAAAAACGACAACCCTGCTTGTTGTTTCGTATTCACACAATCACGCTCACATACATATACAGGGGGAAAAAAGAAATAGTCGGAGGGAGATAGTTTCCCCTCTTATAGCCTACTAAAATAAATAGGCCTAAACAACCAGGTGATTCCCTCGAGCCAATTAGAACCGAGCATACTACTGATCCACCAAAACCATACATGCAGCTCCTATACGCTGTACTATTTAGACATAAATTGTCTTCTCGTTTTGACAGAGGATGCCACATTTGAAAACGCAGCCAGTGGATGGCTGTCAGCTAAGGCGGGTAGGAAGAAGCGCTGTCCTTACACCAAATACCAAACACTCGAGCTGGAAAAAGAGTTTCTCTTCAACATGTATTTGACTCGAGAGCGCCGCCAAGAGATCAGCCGCAGCGTCAGCCTCACCGACCGCCAAGTAAAAATCTGGTTCCAGAACCGACGCATGAAGATGAAGAAAATGACGAGGGAACACAGGACAAGGGATGCCATCATACATTTTCCCATCTGATGGATGTGTAGATATATCCCTAGCCATGTCTGTTGCCTTGTCAAACGCGATGCACAGAATATGCTATGGACTGCGCGCTTAAAGCACGGGCTGATGATGCAACCTCCAGGCAAGTGTGGACTGTGGATTGACATGGAGATACCGGCCCTGTTCTTCAACGGATGGGCTGAATTCACGCCTTCTGTCTGTGTTCCAAATGTTTGCATGATGATATGGTGGCGCCTGACCATCGCACTTAATTTAATTTTCTCTCCCCCATTGTCTCACATATTATTTTATAGAAGCACTTTATTTATTCACTGTCAAAGCAACGGTGGAGTAGTTGTTTTTCAATGTGTAATTGAATGATTGGTACGTTTCCAAACTGAACGAAGATTGTGTACATGTCGTGCGTAATGCAATAGAGAAATGTTTTTTAAGGATCCCCTATTGATCACGTGTTATTTATTTTGGATGCATGTTTGTAAGATTTTGACGTGTCTTTACTAGCAAACTGCGTTTAATAAGCACAAAACATTGTTTGTATAAAAGGCAGATTAAGAACATGCACAAATGTCTTCTTTTTAAACATAAATTGATAAATCTTAACGAAGACTGTCTACTATTTACGTAAAGCAATGCATGATTGGTAACTTAATCCTTTTGTGTTTGTTTTCTAAAATAGAATGTTGAATAAAGAGCTGAGATTTCTTTGACAGCGAGGGCGACATTATTATGAATTTTGTCAATACAAGTAGATTGGGAGAAGATTTTTCTGGAGGTCTGTGCGCTTTGGTTACAGATAACAGGCCTGAATAGATTTCTTTGAAATGTGAGACGACAAGACGCTTATCTCTTGAATTTCTCTAAAAGTTTCACGTGGGAATTTTTTAATTGTCCATTTTTTTTATTTGTTACTTTAGGCATATATTATTGCATAACTGGCTTTCCAAAGACACATACTATTTGATCATACCAATTCCAAAAAACTATAACCATGTCTGCCAACCTTAGGTAGCGTAAATGTAGACAATGAATACTTTTTACTCTATATTTGGCCACACATTATTGTATTCGACATTGATAACAGTATAAGGCTTGCAGTAGGCCTATAGCATGTTGCACTATCATCTATTGATCTTTTCAAACGCTCTTGCTTACGGATAATGTCGACACACGGATACTTATTATTACAATTCCATAGGTGTTTCTTATCTGCCACTATAGTTGCTATTTTGCTGGTTTTAGCTACATTTTTGCACCAGATTTCTCACAGACAAGTGTTGGCACGATTTAGCACTACCTTCCTACATTTGAATTTAGGAGTTCAAAAGCCAAGTTGCAGATGGCAGAGTTTCCGCAGACTTGCCCAGTGTCTGTGCCCCCTGCCAACACTGCATCCTCTCCTGCCCGCTATTATTCTTCTTTTCCAGAAGAGATGTAGTCATACAACATCATGCAGTACTGTTGTATATCTTATTGACTGTACCTCACTTATGTTCATGGTACACTGATGCGCCAGTGTGAATGTATTTTGCTATCCTCTGCGCTTTCCGTGCATATCCAAACAATTTCATGCTTACTGTATTTGTTTCTGCCAATTATCTTCTTCAAAAATGTAGGTGTTGTATGTGGAGAAAAGTAGTAACACATGCTTGAACTTCCCAGCGCTGAAAAAAATACAGCTGTTGGCCTTTTGTCTTCAGATGAGCCTACCTCGTATGTTGCTCCAGGGCAGCCATGTTATAAACGCACCATTTTAAGTGTCACTGCGCTGTCTAGACCCTCCCAGTTTTATCAGGGGCAATTGACAGCCCGTTTATTGTGGCCTCAGGAAGTCAAATTACGGATGTGTCCGGGGCATTATATTACTGTATTCGTTGTATAATAGCTATAGTATTGCCTGTTATAAGGAATGACAAAGAAGTCTGTATAAACTGTAGGTGTTTTGCCAACATGTTAAAGGTCCCTCGTGCATTTCAGTTGAAATCCCCAGTGTGAATGCTGTTCACTCTAAATGTGGAATTGTGGTTTTTTTTCCTCTTATTCACAGCTTGAAGAAAGCCGGCCTGGATACTCTAATGCAGTGTGTGACAAACTAATCTCGGCCTCAACCAGTCTCTCCACCCGAAGCTGATCTGTGATTTAGGTAGTTTCAAGTTGTTGGGCTGGACGCTTGATATCACAGGAACCTGAAACTGCCTGAATTACTCCAGCGTAATGCATCAACGCCCTGCGCATAATGGACTATTACGTCGAGGAAAACGAATCCTGACTACATTCTCTATTGAGAGACTATACGGCGTTTTAGTTTGAGCCTCACAATTATAAAAGGCTATTCTATAGAAAATAACCTCCTGTAGTTTTTTTTCTCCACCATTTCACTTTCACTGTCAACGTGTATTGTGTAGTGGGGGAACTGGCCATTTAGGCCTCCCCAATCGCCCGTACACACTTGGGTGTGATGAACGTTCCTTTACGATCATCAGTTCATTTTCAAACATAATATGTTTTATGAAGTACAGCACGCCCTGAAGCTGTAAATCTGCTCCATCTAAAACACAGCAACGCACATCTCTCTCCCTTTCTCTCTCTCACACACACACACAAGCACACACACACACACACACAAGCACACACGCACACACACGCACACACACACGCACACACACGCACATTCTCTGCCCAACTCATTTTGGCGTTTTTTTTTTACTTTGCGTCAAGGGAAGGAGGCCTCCATATGATTTGCTAGACATTTAATAGCACATTAGCATTTACCATCTTCAATACGTTCACAGTTAGCTAGCTTTTGTCATATTGCACTACGGTACTACACATTATTCTTTTGCTGTACATATTTGGACTCAATAAAAGATAACAAAACAAACTAAAGGCGATATAGTGCAGACAATATGTTTATTTGGTTCACAAACGTAACTTTAATTGAACAGTTTCTCACTGTTAATACTTTTTCCTTCGCATGTTTCATTCTTCAGGAATGCCCGACGGTTTGTTATGATGAAACAGATTAAATTATACCATGTTTGTATCTATTACTCTATCGATATGACAGAAGTTTGGAATATCCTTCAAGATGGGCGAGGCCCAGTCATGGGAAATCCATCAGAAATGCAAAATGTCTCTCTCGTGCACCCTCTCGCTCCCTCTGTGGGTGTGTGTGTGTAAGAGAAAAGTGATCTTGAAATGTAAAACTTGATCAACAACAGTGATATCATTGGAAACACATGGTTCAACATTCCATTTGCAGAGCTGTGTTGTAGATAATGTGCGAGTATCCACATCACAACCTTCATATGCCAGGCTATGGCACAACACACCAACGATTTTCAAAACATTCTTTGGTAAAAATTTCACTTAGAAAGCTTTCAGACAATAGTCAAAACAGTTTGGGCATCCAACCAAAATGGTCAACTTCTCATTAATATATAAGTTACATTCACCATACAATGATATGTATTTAGGATTGCGAAGTTGATCTTTTGTGCTAGGATATTATAAGAAACAGTTGGTTGAAGGTATAATAACGTATAGGAAAATAGTTAAATATACAATTTATGATCAAATAAATAAGTCAAGAGAACAACAGCATTGTTCAATGATTACACATTTGCAGTATTCTTAAGTCATACCATTGCCGCCATTGTTTCGTAACACAAATATTGCATTTTCATGCAGGCATATAAATCATTTGGCAACATCAGAGGTCATTTATGATTGGCCTTATACATTTGTAAATAAATGGGCTCGCAAACTTTAGACCAAATTACAAAACTGTACGAACAATTATGTTCCACAGCAACACAAACATACACACACACACACACACGCACACACACACACACAAACAGACAGATACACACACAGTTTTCTCTGATAATAAATTGACTTTAGCTCTAAAATACACCATAATTCGCAACAATGCAGAACGTGTGATGGATAGCGGGGGTGCCACAAGACTTTGTGGAGCAAATAAGTAATCACATAGAATACAAAACTGACTATATGCATACACATGCAGACACGTCTCTGAAAAGGATATTTCCCATTTGTCGTATATGACTTTATGACCAAAACAACATAGACTAACATACATAACGATCTGATTACAATGTATTCACTGCATTGAGTTGATTTGTGACGTAAAGTGATGTAATAGGACACCTGTGCGTGCGTTTAAAAAGTAAATGTTAAAAATTGTATTTTGGTGTTGTACAACATGCTACTAGTCGCTTAGCATTTTAATACTTTAGTGAGTCGGTTTAGTTTACTATAAAACTCTTGCAAAAGTTTGATATTTTACGCAAAGGCTTACGTGAGTTTATAGCTTTTATATCTACAGCCTGATCAATGATAAATTGCGTGTAGTTTATCATTTGGAAACCTGCGTTTGTAAATATCCGGATGTAAGCCCTTGCTTCTAACTGAAGTCTGTCTTTACTTATTCCATGCTCTATGCAGATCTTGTTTTTAAGATTCAGTGCTGGAATGTAGCGAATTATGTCACTTGCTCAACTTGCACGGGTGGAGTTTTTACAATCAGGACTGCAATGTTCCAGTTGTGTAAGGATTGGGCATACAGTGGGACATTTTGTCAAAATAGCATGCAGATGAGTTTCAGCATCATATCACAACACTATGGCTTTAGCTAACTGTGTTACAGAAATTACGCAGAAGTAAGGCAAATCCTATCCATTGCTATATTAACAGGCAGCTGGTTGAACTCAAACGCAGAACATAGAATCCTCGTTGCGTGGCAATTGATGAAAATATAAAGACTTAGAATTAGGTTAAATTAGGCCTACTTCAAAAACGGAAGGCGCATTATTAGAGATGGGACCCATCAAGGCCGTGGTCGAAGCGAAAGGAGATTCAGCTGGCTGGATGCGTAGAAATGTAAAAAAGAAAAAAATCGGTTTTCGTGTCCCTCTTATTAATCAAGAGCATCGTTGGGTTGCAATCTTCGCCTTGGAATCCACCATGATCCACATTCATCCTTGTTTACCTTTTGTATCTGAGCATTGACTGAGCATTTTCATCTGCTGCAATGGTATAGAGCAGTTGTTCACGGTCCCCACTATAGGCCATATATCAGACCTATAAAAATCAAAGCTGCCTGATGTAGTATTTTATTATAGTATTAAACTACCAAAAAAGTTCAAGTACTTCTTCCATAAAGACAGGGCATTGCCACGCACTCATGTTTAATGCGCTCGTTAAGAGAAATTACTGTTAATCTTCCAATAAAGCGTTAACATAGTATTCTACACCAAACACAATTAGAACGAGGACAATAATAAAACAGACACGTGAGGTATGACTTCTCACATTTAAACTCTGAAACATGAAACAACACTAAAGGTCTGGCGGTAGGTCAGTATATGAACAACCAGAAGAAAATGTTTTGGCGTAAGTTGGATTTTCTTGAGGCTATTAGACAAATACGCTATAGGCCTGTATTGAATAGACCTCATGTGTTCAGTGACACTGCTCTGAGAATATTAAATTGATAAAGAAAATTATGTCCTCACTCATTTTGTCGACCATTGTTTCCTATGGGCTATGCATTTTCATACACTATGTCCAAGGGATGCATAATTTAACTATCTCCGACCAACGATAGATGTAGGCTCTAGATGTATGGACGCTTTCCCATTTTTCATTTTGCATATTGCATAAACAAGACAATTTACTTAGAGAGGAATGTGTACAGCTAGAAAAGAGAGTCCCTTGGCGGATTGATTTACGCTCCATTGACGCTTTATCAGGCTCACGAAAAAAGTCTGACCAATCATTTCGCTCCAAGCTCACAGCCTAGCAACCCAGCTCTACTTTGTTCGCGAGCGAGTTGGAGGGGAGACGCGGAGTGAAAAAAAATACTTGTATCTCACACGTTTTCCATTCAATGAACCGTGTTTTGTATAATGTCCGATAATGTCCATTTCTGGAACTCTGAGCAACTATTATGTGGACTCTATTATAAGTCACGAGAGCGAAGATTCGACATCAGCAAGGTTTTCCAATGTACAATACTCCAATACCAGGCAGCCGGGGGTTCACGGTGAGCATCCCGAGTATCCTTCTTGTAGCTTTCAACCTAAACCTCCCGTTTTCAGCTCGTCCTGGAGTCCCTTCAGCCCCCACACTTCAAATGGGCTTCCCGCGGTCTACCATCCTTACATTCCGGCTCAGCCCGTGCCTTCCACGGATACCCGATATCTCCGCACTTGGCTGGACTGCGCCCCGCGCCCCGAATCCCTCCCGGGGCAGGGGCAGGTCAAGATGGAGCCGTTACTGGGACACCTCGGCGAGCCCCCCAAAATCGGTGGACATGAGTATATTTTGGAGTCTTCTTCGGCGAGAGAGATGAATTCCGGCCCAGGCACCGGATTCGAAGACAATAAGGACATTTGTGAAGGTAACGAGGACAAAGAAGGGCCAGATCAAAGTAAGTTATAAAACGAGGAAGTGAACAGTCAGTAAAGCTTTTAAAGCTGCCATAAAATTCGGAACAAAGACAGGGCGAGTCATATAGGCTCGCGGTGCCAAATCTGCCTCCACAATGTGCATCCAGGTTACTTTGCTTTTGTATCAAACAGTAGTTCATATCAAAAACAGGTGATGATTTATACATATCCAGGGTGATGGATAAAGTCTCACCCCTTATGTTTTTCTGACACAGGCTATGTTTTAGTGAGCTTTAACGTGCGCAATGTTCTCCGGTTTCTGATGGGCCAGTTGGTTGTGGAATATAGGTTTTACTGCAGCTCTTTTAACTCTGAGTTGTGTGAGTTTTGGCACACAGTCTCTGCAGAGAGCAGGTTATCTGCGCTCCATTGCCCTTTAGTGCAGTTCATTTTGTCAGCAGCTTGTTGTAATCCAGTGTTAACTGTGAACATGCAGCTCCTGGAGAAAGTCTTCTCCTATTCAAATAAATGCCAAGAGCCTCTCACATCAAGTTAAATTGGACCGTACTGAAGGAAAGGCCTTTTAAATCTCTCCAATGTGTTTTGTGTAAATAACCTTTAGCTTTTTTAAGCACGTTCAGCGAGTGTTATGTTAAAACCGTTAATGTTGTTATCCAGAAAGGGATGTGGAATACGCCTACGATTTAGTTTTCACAAGTGTTTTGGAACTGGCGACGTTTTCTGGAAATAGGTTTTATTAATGGCGTTTCAGGGCTGGTGTGTGAGCAAGAGTCTGCCCTTTATGCCACAAAATAAATCTGAAACATTTTCCAAGTGAGACTCCAGTCAAGGATTTGACAAGTAGGCTCATCTGTCTGAACTCGTGACATTCGGTGGAGGAGGTTGGCAATCGGTGTTCTCAGTGACACACCATAGCAATGGTGGCGTTATGGAAAATACGAATTTTGTCTTCTTTACCAACAGTGCTTCATAAGATCATGCTTGAAAATTAATCACGTCTGTGGTTGGCCAAGAATGGAACCCATTCATGCGTGCTAGCCTATTTGACCAAGGCAGCCCTCTTGAATTATAGCAACTTTAGTGTGTAGCCTATTCTATGCGCCAAGTAAAACGCCCCGGTCCCCATGAAGTAGAGAGATTACGATAAATATACTTGAAACCTGAACTAAATCGGATGGGTCAGCATCCTGATGGATGGTCATTCGTGAGACGCCTGGGCAGACGAGGAATCGAACATTGATTTTAATCCACGAAATGGGCTGGCGAAAGCGCGAACTCAAATGGTTGGTGCGCAATATAATTCCCCTTTGTGTTGCCATGGGCGGCATTCCAGGATAAACTACGAGCAACAGCAATGAAGTTGAAAATTACACGTCCCTCTTTGTGCTCCTGGCGACTAGTGGGAGAAAAAAAGTTATTGCCCCTGAAGTTTATAAAGTTTAAGACCAACCTAAGTCCTCATTAATTGCGTGCTGGATGTTTGAACCGACTGTGAAAAAGGGAAAACCATCAGATTTAGGAGACGATCAATATATGAGAGGTTTTAGACGGTTTGAGCGAAATTGCTATGAGGCATTAAATGATATTGCTCTGTGTGCTATTATGTTTTCATACAGCATTGGTGACAAACACACCACATGCCATGGTCTTTTCTCTTCCCCCCCTCACGATCTTCCAACGACATGACCCTGTTAAACTTGTGTTGTTGGAGATTATGTCTAGGAACGTTCTCTTAAGTATTAAGATGGCAAACCTCTCTCACCGCCGTGTCCGAAGGCCGTAGATGGTTTAACATGGTTATCAATCACCCCTGGGGGTTGTCAATCCTTTCATGATAAAAATAGGATTGCGTCATCAGTTGGAAGATATTGGAGACAGTTGATGTGGTATTAAAGTGCGCATTTTGGGGCGTGGGCCAAGATTGGATTTCTACATGTAGCCTGAAGAAAAGTGCGGCCAGCGTGATCTTCAGTAGACCTACTAGCCCTCACGTGCACCCCCTATAGATGCCCAAATCCATTGGCCAAATCTATAACACCTCAAATAGGTCTGCTCGTTATGGTATAGGCAGCACCGAATGATTTGTCATTCAGTGACAGGCGAAAACCCTGACTTCTTTGGGGATGAATGGCGAGAGGTGATTATGTACTTGGGGAATGCGAAGCACCACTTTGCGTGTGACAAAGCTCACTTTTACCTCCAGAGCCCCGGAACAGGTATTTGTGTCGACTCTTAGTTGCAATCGATCCTTAAGAGTAATCACGCTCTACTCACTTCCCACTGTGTCCAGGCTCTGCATCCAAGGCCAAATACCCGTGCCAAAACAGTACATGTAGCTAGTGTAAAAAAAGTATAAACGCCTTGCATGCAAAAAGATCTGCATTCCCGGGCGAACCACGGAGAAGAGGAGGCGTCTCCGCAGACATAGCCTATACCCTAGGATATAGTTCCCCATAGCAATTTCCCCTAAAAAGGAGATAATCCACAACCGCTTTATAGGGGGATTGCATTTTTGTTTGGGCAAGGGTCTGAGTGTAATAGCGCCTTCATAGTTTGGATGCTTTTGGTTGTCTATGGGAGAGCGCGAAATAGCTTCCCCTCACAACCTTGCACGCTCCAGTCCCTAATTGCATTCGTCTGAGGTCTCGCTACCAAGCTGAAGGGTGGGGTAGTCATGACAACCGTGGTTTTGTCAGAAAAGTAAGGCACAATTGATGGGAGAAATAGCAAGCTGTAATTTACAAATCAAACCATCTCGTTCATCTTGTTTAAATTTAGACTTCATAAACACCAAAAGTAACTGAGATGTGGTTGTTTTCATTGGTTATAAATGTAAATCCTGTTCCATGCAGGAAGTAGGTATACACATAGGCAAGGGCCTTCTTACAAGGTAAACAATAAGCAATTATTTCCAAGGTCACCTTCAGCCCAGTGGAGGATGCAAACTGGCCCAGTTGCCCATTTTCACAATTAGGTTACAAAACATGTTAGGTAATATTGTTATGGGATATTGATTTCATAATAGCCTACCCTTTCTATCCGCTATATTGCCAGGCACATCCTGTTTGTACGCATGCATGTGTCTAATAGGTCAATGATGCCATTGCCATTGCATACACTGCTATATTCGAGGGGGTTGTCTTTGCCACTGAATAAAAGTTTTCATTCTGGTTTTCTCTTCTAGGTGACCCCTCTGCTAACTGGTTGCATGCCCGGTCTTCTCGGAAGAAGCGGTGCCCCTACACAAAATATCAAACCCTCGAGCTCGAGAAAGAGTTCCTCTTTAACATGTACCTCACGCGTGACAGAAGGCACGAGGTGGCGCGCTTGCTGAACTTGACGGAGAGACAAGTCAAAATATGGTTCCAAAACCGTCGGATGAAAATGAAGAAAATGAATAAGGACCAACCCAAGGAATAAAGAGAGACTTTAATGAGAGCAAAACCTCCATTACAGAAAGCCTGCTTTTCCCGGACTTATGCCCTAAAATGAACTGTATTTTACTAAGCAGGGACGCAAAGCGCTTGTTTATTACGCTGTATTTTTCATATCCAAGTCAAAAACACACACGTTGACATTACGGAAGGGCGGACCAAGAGAAAGAGCCCCCTTTCAGTGTAGAGAGGAGTGACCGACGATTCTTTTGCAAGCACTACTTTTATTGCTTATTTATTGCTTTACGCATGACACCAACGCTTCATCAGGAGCGAGAAAAAGGTGCTGAAACGTCGGTTTCATGTGATCATTAATAAATAAGAAGAACCGTTGGTGTTAAATATGTGTGCGACGTGAATTTTATTCAGTTTTGTTTATTTGTTCCATTCCTCCTTTGAAATCCCAAGATAGGATTGGGGATGTTGACTAAGGGAAATGTTTTCATAATATTATGGGATCAGTTGTGGGACCCTGATCAAGAACAGACCTGCCATGTTTCTGTGTGATTCAATTACAAAAGACATCACAATGAATTTGTGATATTAATAAATATAATTTGTATTATGAATAGGATAAGGTTATTGATCTTGCCTTTAGTGTGTTCTTCCTATTTGTCTAATTTTCATTTGTGTAATTATGATTATTATCTTAATAGTAGCCTAGCCAACACCCTTTCACTTATCAAAGTCACAAAACATCGTGTCTAATTGAAGTTATTTATTTGTAGACTTATGAAACCATAACCCATAATTGTACGAGCCTATTCCTTCTTTTTTAGAGTGTAGTTATATCTGAAATTAATTGTGGGTTAAAAGTAACGTTTACAAGTGTCCCACTCCGAATGCATGTTCTTACCAGTATATCGAGAGGTGGAGATATAGCTTACACCAACATTGTTTACCTGTGACTATTGCTACAAATGTATTTTGGGGTCTGATTGTTAAACCATAATACGTGTAATGGTAAATAGGCTGTAGAACATCACAAACAACTGGGTACCGTTTTAAGATGGGCCCCCATTTGCGTCAGGGAATTTCGATAATTAATACGGTCATGGCCGTGAGCCACGATTCAAGCATAGGCCCACATTGGGCACACACCCCTCCATAAACAAACAACCCTAGAAGTTATCTGATTTTAAATAACTGTCCCGAACATAGCTGAAATGTGTTTTTATCTTCACGGAACACTTTCAGATGGTTCTATAGGCTTACAAACAGTTCTAGGCTAAAGTTTTGATTTAGATTTAATGTGTGTCTATCCATAGGCTAAAGACGGGAAAGGCTCACAACAGTTTGATTTCCAATTCAAGTAGTTGTAAGTGAATAGTCACCCATTCAAAGGACTTTGTCAAATACTCATAATATGCTTTAGTAACTGCAAAATATATAGGCCTAGTTCTTTTTTTATTTTTGAACCAAGATGTCACATTGTCCAATGTCCAGAGTAAAAATGTTTACATGGTTTGCGCATGCCGATTATCCTAAAACGACATTTAGTTTTGTAGTTATGTTTGTGTGTTTAAGATATGAAATGTATCCAAATATGTTTTTGAATGATTTATAATTTATTGTAAATATGTAAACCGTTATTTTGAATTTTAAGTCAAAAAAAGTATAGGCCTACGTTGGTAAGATGTGACATCAGACTGTAGCCTTATTAACAGATTTATAGACGTCGTTTTACATGTTTGAGATATTGTTTACATGTTGTTTAGAATATGTGAGAGGTTACTGATTTAGCAGTTGTCGATATTCCATTATGTCTACTTATTTGAAGGCTGTACAAATACTGTTTCACGAGATGTTATTATGCCGACTTTATAGGTATTCTAAATTATAGCTGAAATGTTTTCGAGGCCGTATGTAGCCTATGGAGCTTGGTGGCAATTAGATCTCAAGAATACTCGCGCTCAAGCTTTCATCTCACGTATCATCTCAACTGGAAATTTCTCTTTTAATAACAGCTGCAGGATCTGCCGACTGATTCCACAATCGCCTCTCCTCCAATTGCTTGTTTTATATATATATATAAAATTACCCTGTTGTGTCCCCTCATGTAAATTGACATCAGTTGTGTTGTTTAGCCTTGCAATGATGGCACTGTCGATGCTGGTTTCGTATTAAATGAGTTTACATTAGAACACTGTGTATTCACTTTGCATTGCTCTTTGGAACTTCGAGGGATGTATTTGATTGCAAAAATATGCGTAATACGAGAATGCACATCTAGTTTAATGGAAGTTGACAGTCGTTTGGTCATCAAAGGTATCAGCATCATATCAGTTCAGTATTGGGCGCTAAATCACATAATATAACCATGTGCTATTCTCATATGAACAGTCCAGATTTCATTTCGTCTTTGAGTAGCATGTGTTCAAAATATGTCTCGAGCTGAAAACATTCGTTTTGAATTTTTGCTTGAAGCTCAAAGCGTTTGGCCAACATTACACTGCACTAGGCCCTATCGTGATTTTTATGTTTACGAAGCATCAGACCAGTGGCAAAATATTTTTATATAATTTTTTTTTTTTTAAGTTAATCAAGCACATTATTTAGCACAATTAGATTGTGTGTATTCTTTAACACCCTGTTGTCGACTCGGTGTTAAGAAAGTAAGAAAACAGTCGTTGTTTAATTCATTTCTCCTAGCGTTTACATGCCTGACAGAAAGTTAAAGCTGTAAAATGACCCGTTTTCGTCTTTCTATCCATGATGAACATTTGGAAATATAGGCCTATAGGAAAAACCGACAATCCCTATGGGCTACCAAAGGAAAAGCCGTTCAGACACATACATTTGAATGTCACAGTATCGTAGATGGTGAAGTGTATAAAGGGAGAAAAACACAAAGTGGAGCTTGAAACGTTTTGTGTGCGAGGTTGTGTAAGTTTACAGTGACCTATCATCTGATGGTCTTCTCCGGATCAAACATCCTGTACCAATTAATCATATTTTGAAGCTTGAGCCAATGATATGCTCTACAGATGTGCTCAACAGACGTATGAAAATGTAGCACTCAAGCACATGTTTATGTAATCGTGTACAATTGTTCCTGCATTTGGCGCCTATATTAACAGGTCCTATTGCTAACAGGTCTGGGTTTTGGCATGGCCAGGGTCTCAGATTTAAGTTTTTTTTGTTGTTGCGTGTGTTGCTTTGGCATTCCAAAGAGGAAACAAACAGTGAAGAGGATGTAGGTTCTTGCTTGGGGGAGGAGGGGATGGGAAGTCGACTGTCATAAAAGAAGAGAAAGAAAATTCAATGCGGTGTGCCGCAATAAAAGAATATGACTGCCATAAAACTTTATAGGGTATAAATTTCTGAAGGTTACGAACTAAACGGCTGTAAAGCAAACATGGTAGAGAAGGGCTAAATGTTCAAGTCCTACTCAATATCCGTCTGGAAGTTCAGCAATCAGAACAATCCAGGATACCTCCACCGGTGACTGAATACGTTGTTCCTGTTTATATTGTGGTTCTTGTTTTCTGCGTTTGTTTACGGATTCCGCACGAATGGGCGTTTGTCCGCGAGGAGGTCTGGACTTCGACATAAATGGCTACAGTCCAGTGTTCTCGGCTCTTCCTTTTGTCTGACTTCCGAGAGAATCCTGGCGGTCTTATAGCGGGTCATAAAACGCTACAAAAAGATTCTGGCGAGACGTCTGAGATAGCGGGACCTTAATGTGTTTACAACCTCGAGCCAGGACTATGGATTCCAGTTTTGTGGCAGCCTAGTGAGGCCTTTTAGATGTTTAGGTCGTGGAATTGGTTGCAATGGTTTCCAGAGTTGAGCCAGCTGTCTGTTCCAACACTGCTCCTAAATTTACATTTATACAAAATGTGATGTGCTCAATGTTTAATCAAACTACATTTTCCTGTCACGACTATAAAAACGGTTGAGAATTCCTGATTACAAAATGTCATACGTTCATATGCTATTGAATGAAGTGTGTGTGTGTTTTTTGTTGTTGTTTTTGAGCATTTCACGGATTTAAATCACCCCACTAAAGGAAACATTTTTTTAACATGGTAGGCAAATAACAACGGTGTATTGGTCAGTTTTCTGCTAAATTATAGGCTAACATGTTTGTATTGGTAAATTGCAAGACATAAAATTAAGATTAGATTAAATAAAACAAACAACAAATATTTAGGAGACTTTGTTATGTTAGCTTTCCTGAAACGTAGACAAAGCTAAATATAGCTTACCAAAAGAGAAATAAGACACAACACACTGTAGGCTATGAGCTACAGGCATAATGTTTAATGTATTCTTCATTACGGCAATAATAATAATAATGCGTTTAAAGATAGCGTACTAATAATTATATAAATTATGATAACAATAACATCTAACTGTATCACCACCTCCACCAACAACATATGACAATGATATAAATGATAATAATCATACTCGTTATTAGTTATAATATGTTAGTATTATTCATCATTTTTTGTCTTTATATCAATACTATTACACAGTATATTAAGGAGACTATTAACGTAGCCAGTAAGATGAAGTTTGTTAGGATACTCAAACCACAATATCAATGAAAACAAATATCAGATGCATCTCATAAAGTCCAGTATATTTTGAGTGAGTAATCATAGCCCATCCACACAATCTCATAGTATTGTTTAGCTTCCTTCTTTTCATCAGAAATAAATAACTATTTTATTGTGTTGTGTTGCAAAAATACTAAATTCCTTATATTTTACCCATTTTACAAAAAAAAAGTATAAGTCTTACTCTTATTTACGTTCTTCAAATATGGCTTTTGATTGCATATAGAGTATATTTAAACACCCTCATTATGCCGGTTTATGTGTTGTGTTTATAGAATCATAAAACGTCGTTAACCTGAAATGTAGCCTGTGGCGTATCTCTGAATGACCTCTAGGTGGCAATGTTGCTCCACTAAAGAAATCCGTTTTCGTGTTTTCTGCCTATATCCCGATGTCAGCTGGAAATACGGACAATCCACTTCACACGGCTAAACTTGGTATTTGGTACTGACTCAAATACAGGATTTCAGGGAAGGCAAGAAGATTAGTATCGTATTCACCCGTACCAGTGAAAGCTTTTAAAAATCATGAATGTAAGAGTAAAAAGGAGCTCTTCTAGAATCTAAAAGGACTAAAACTTAATATAAAAATATTCAGGTAGTCTAGAAGACGTAAGGTAACCTATACAAATGATTTATATTAGAATGCTTTAGGAAGGATTAAGTCTACACTAGCCTACACAAATCGTGGATAATATGTTTTCTGTGGAGTTACTAACAGCCGAGGGGTCAAATAATCACGAGGCTGTTGATATAGGCCTTCGATTTCAAAATATGTTAGACTACATCCTTGGGTAAACTTCTACTTCAACTAGGACAATTCATATTCGCAGTCAAAAATGATACTGCACTATTGGTTTGGTAAACTGAATATCAAAGAAGATTAAGCCTACAATTATCGTTTGGTGTTAAAAAGTCAACTTGAGTCGAACAATTATAGCCTAAGTTTTGGCGTTGACAATATCTTGATTTCACATAGGCTTCATTTACTTGATGCTATTTTATGTCTCGTGGTTTGAAAGAAAGACTTACGTTTTAAAGACAGTGGCATATTGTACTCGATAGATTGTCAGAATGATTAAAGCCTTTAACGATTGATAAAAAATGAATCCAACAGAGACTGCTTGTTTAAATTTTCTTCCATGATAACTTTATTACAAATAGGCATTACATGTACAATTCATCAAAATTAAAGAAAAACAACCAGAAAGCTATACTAATAGCCTACTGAAAGTTTTAAGGTCACAAGTAGACTAACGCTTACCATTTTCTAAACAACGCTCAAAATTGAGTTTTGGATTCAGTTTGATGTTTTTGTAAATTATACACCTAAAATGTTCTACATTAAAGTGACACATCTGTGTAGTCTGAACACTTAACATCTATTATTTTTTCAATTCCGTTCACATAACAGCTTTGCGCACTCATTGACAACAGATAGTCTGCTAAGGACGATACTTGACAAGTATCAAAAGCCTGCATAACATTGGAATGTCTTTCAGCATTAAAATAAATAACCTAGGCTATATCATAATCTGATGAATAGGCCTACATGAACAAATAGTTGGATATCCCGCTGAAAAACATATTACAGGCCTCAATCTAAACTCTGTTTAAGGCTATATGACGTGCGTGTCTGTAGGCTACTCTCGTTAGGCTACATTAGGTTATTATTCTGTTAATCCCATTCAACAATATTTCCGTTTTATTAGGGTAGCCTATTAACGAAAGCAACCTTTCCACAAGTTCTTCCTGGTTAGTTATTCAACAAATAAGTCAGGGTTAAATTATCTGATTTTATAATGACAGTCTGTATAGAAACGCAACTAAAATGACAATTAAATACTTGAATATTTCTGCATCGATGAAATTGCTCCGAGTGAAGCATTTATGACTTTGGTCGTGGAACCTCGTAAAATCTCAACAGCTTTTTTGATGCACGGTGTAAACAACAAACAGCCCCGGCGTTTATAGCATTTTATAGTTTGTTAAACCATTTACAACCACTTTCTCTATTATACCACAAGTGGTACTCCTTTCAGACAGCTTCAAAGCTTTATGAATATCATATTTATAAAAATACGATGATCAAAATGTTAGATCTGACTACCTCGTTTATTTTCCAATACGTCTTAGACGTTGGCAGAGCTTTGGGAAGTTGTTATAGAACAGCAATTACATTTATAGGACTTGTTAAAACTGATACCAATTAAGTCGTGTACTTTCACAATTTGCCTGCACGACCCTGACATTTTCGTAAAACCAGGGCTCGCTCACCTCGTTAGAATTTAGAAATTAATGAGTGAATGTGCATCCCTTTAAGTTGCCTATTAGCTTCATGCTAAAAATCAATCTATTCTGGAGGAGGTTTAGAGTGGGTACGTAGGGGTGGGGTTGCATGGGGGGCAGGGGTGCTGTGTGATTTGATCTGATGCAGAGCGGCAGATTTCTCATTAACTTACCCGCTTGAATATATTAATGCGCATATTCTTCCCTCCTCTCTCCCTTGAACACCCCTCTCCCCCTCCCTTGTCCCTCGCTCCCTCTCAGTCTCTCTCCCTTTCTCATTTTCTCCCTTTTTCATTCTCTCACTTCTTCCATATCAGAGGCGCGTAGAGCAGGGTCCGTGCGGGGATGCGAGAAGCCAATGGGATGAGGACCTGATAATAGATGCAAATTATCGTGAAAAGACACCGCAAAATATGAAACAACTCATTTGCAGCGGAGTAAATCACAGAAAACTGTTTGTGAACTGGCACCTCATACCGGAATTGTGATGCAGGAGCAGAGGATACGATTTTATGGAATCGGCATCATTGTACCTTCAGCTATTTAGGGTATTTTGAAATACAACAGTATCTTAGTCCATACATTGCTAACCTGCTTGGGCTCTTTTTGTAGACCCAACATCGGTCCTTTCGAGCGTTCGTGTCTGTACAAACACTAGCAAACAAACAAAATCAACAACAACAAAAAATGAGTTCATATTTTGTCAACTCTCTTTTTTCCAAATACAAAAGTGGAGACTCTTTACGTCCCAATTATTACGAGTGCGGGTTCGCGCAGGACTTAGGGAGTCGACCCACCGTAGTATATGGACCCGGCAGTGGAGCAACTTTCCAACATCCCCCTCAGATCCAGGAGTTCTACCACCATGGCGCGTCCACACTCTCCAGTGCCCCATATCAACAAAGTCCCTGTGCGGTAACGTGCCACGGAGAACCGGGTAACTTCTATGGGTACGACGCTCTCCAGAGGCAGACGCTTTTCGGAGCGCAGGACGCGGATTTGGTGCAGTACAACGATTGTAAACTTGCCGCTGGTGGCATCGGTGATGACACTGAAGGGACAGAGCAGAGCCCGTCACCGACGCAGCTTTTCCCGTGGATGCGACCGCAAGGTGAGCCCCCGAGCTTGATATGAAAACACTGCTTAGATCGTGGACTGAGACGCGGCTATTGTGGCGACGAGAGCTAAACCTTTACCGTCAACCAAAATGACAGTTTAGGCGCATTTCCTGTGTGCAGAGGGAAAGACAGTAAAGCATTTATTGTTTTATGGTGTTCAAAACTTGTGAATGAGTTTATAGTTTAATTACCCCACCATATAGAAACAGGAAGAGGACTGTAGCTTTCTTCTCCATGTGTGAGCTACCAGCCTGCAGCTGATTCTTTACTTCTCACCCCGGTCAAAGTTTTACTACTAGCTTTTACGACTTACAGTGGTTTCGGGGATTATGTTGCTACAAGGTGGCCGATCCCCCCAGGATTGACTTGGGCTTTATGGTCCCACTCATACTGCCTCGAATGTATGTGGAGCTGTGTGTTGCTACGATTTGGTTTATAGTGAATAATATCATGCTCATTTAGCTCATTCGGAGGTCGTTGAAGCGATACTAAAATACTAGAAAGTAGACTTTAATGTTAACCTGGGGGGTAGCAAAAGTGAAACAATTGTAGAATTTATAGTTTCAACCTAGACCATGAAGGATTGCTGGGAATGTGGATGAGCATTTTGATATAGAAAATATGAACAGGATTGCTTGTCTATATCCGCATGCGTTTTCTCAAACGTGCCCCCTCTTTTGCCAGCAGCTGCCGGACGGAGGCGAGGCCGCCAGACCTACAGCCGCTACCAGACCCTGGAGCTCGAGAAGGAGTTTCTCTTCAACCCCTACCTGACCCGCAAGCGGCGGATCGAGGTATCGCATGCTCTGGGACTGACCGAGAGGCAAGTGAAAATCTGGTTTCAAAATCGGAGGATGAAATGGAAAAAGGAGAACAACAAAGACAAATTCCCCAGCAGTAAGTCCGAGCAGGAGGAGATCGAGAAGGAGAAGCGGGAGAAGGAGCATCAAAGTGCCGGGGCACAGTCGTCCGGTGAAGACTGCGACAAAACCAAGCAAATGTAAAAAGCTACAGGGGGGATGGGGAGTTTGAATCAGGACCACGGAAAGGCAGCATTGAGAGAAAGAGAGAGAGAGAAGGAGAAAGAGGAGGAATGAGGGGGACCAGCATGTGGTTGTGTTTCGCAAACATGGCTTTGGCGAGCCATTCCACGTTTTAGATGAACGTCTCTACACAGTGACTTAAAGGAAAAGACTATTATGTTGTTATTGCTGTCTGGAGACAAAACAAAACATTTGAACGGGAGAAATGAAGCATTTGTACTTTTTAATCTAATGTCGGGAAAATATTATAGCGTTTAAAAAGATAGCCTCCTTACCTTGTGGAACAATTATCGTGATATATTTCTAGGCTATTGTTAGAATTTTATCATTAACAATTATCTTTGGCAGCTGTATAGTTTTTAAGTTAAATGGTGCACTTTTTACTGTTATCTCTTCTATGTTATGATGACGTAGCAAATAATGAATTCCAACAACATGAAACTGCCTATTTATGCCGTAGTATTTCTCTTTTTAAACTTGTCCTTTCTTAGTTCATTTGTTTTAATTGATGGTCTTTCTTTCTTGGGTAAGCATGCGCACAGTGCAAAAAACGAATAAAATAAAAGAATAATAAAAAGTATTTCATGTGACCCCTCGTTTACTGTGAAACAGAATGTGCTGTACTTGTGAATTCGTTTATGGGGGACTTGATGATATGCTTTTATGTTACTTCATCACTTTGTTCTATTGTCTAAAACCTTGAAGCGGCGTAAGAAAGAGGACACAATAAAGTTTACAAGTGAGAATCCGTGACATCATTGGTGTTCACTATGCTTCATTTCCTGTCGAGGTGCGCGCGGTGCGGTTTCACGGTTACTGTCTCCTGATCCAACTATTAAGTCTAAGACCAAATAATTAGCTTCTAACATGAGAGTCACGTAAATGACATCATTTGCATTCAAAGCTTCATTGAAACCATGTAAACAATAATTCAGGGATGACGTATGGCAATAACATTTCACGTGTCAAAAATCTTTACGATCTAGATCTAGATAGATAGATATATAGGTAGATATATAGATAAGTAGATAAATATAGATATAGATAGATGCATAGATACATAGATACATATATACATAGATACATAGATACATAGATGGTGGTACATTAAACATGGTTTAATTCATAAACTGGGTTTATACCGGCCGGGGTCATTTTGCTATCCTTAGCTTGTGTAAGTTTACGCAGCATAAGAGGAAAGTTCGAGCCTCGGCACCTCGAGATGGCATTCAACCTTATAAATTCAGCTGATCCTGAGGAGTCAACATACAGATAAAACAAAACGTTTAATGACATTTGAAAATGTGATTTTTTTGGTTCCTCTGGGACATTGGCAATTGTCTCGATTCTGTGGAGGTTCGTCCAGTATTGGGCATAAGGTCGTGGAAAGTGAGGCGAGGCGTTTCGAGATTGCAATTCGAGGCCTTTACTGTCCCGTCGAACACAACAGAGCTTGTGTTGTCCAGAGCCAATGCCGTTGTACGGGGGATGGTTGCTGTGGGCAGAAAGATGCTCTGAAGTAGAAAGGCTCTCTCAAAGAGGGAGTCGTTAGTGAGTGGGCCCTACATTGGACTCTAGCTCACTGACATGGCTGTGCACCGCCACAATAACAGAAGCAATGTTTTCATGCTGGAACTGTGCTGAAAGACCACACACACAGTAAAGCTAAGTAAAATCAATACGGGAATAAATGGGAGTTTCCTTATTTGTGTGCATGTCCACAGAGAAGGACATGTAAGATGTGTGCATAGTCTATTTCAGTCGGATGCTTGTGGTGCTTGCCCTTTTTTTAATCACTGCGTCTTGCGTCAGGTGATAACCGAATACATTCTATTGGCCATCGATTTTTGTGCTTCTTGTTAGTAGCTTGATTGGAGGAGCCTTTGCATTGAACATAGGCTAAAGTATTTATGTGCATGGTCAGTGGTGCACTTTTTTCCACATTAACCGAGTGGTGGCCAGCCCTGCTGTTATTGGAGGGCTTTGTACCACATGGCCCCTATCACGTGGCCCCAGAGGAAAAAGGGGTGATTTTTGGTGTAAATCTAGACTGTAATACTGTAATATATCACAGTACCTCGTAAAACCGACACTAAAACCTCCCGGCCTACAAATCACCGGTCAAATTATGAGTTCATTGTATTATGCGAACGCTTTGTTTTCCAAATATCAAGCAGCAAGTTCGGTTTTCCCAACCGGGGTATTTCCAGAGCAAACTTCGTGCGCTTTTGCGTCTAGTTCACCGCGTACCGGTAGCTATGTATCGGGCTCCGGCGGAGCAGCCTTCTCTTCTTCCTCATCACTGTCCGGACTGTACAACAATGGAGGAAACATCCCCTCTCAAAATCCCGGTATGTACACCTCTGCGTACGGGCTGGGCGCCGGCTCCCTGAACATGCACTGTTCTCCGTTTGACCATCCCAGCCTCTCCATGGTTTGCTCTGGTGACCCGTCCAAGCTTTCCAGCTGCGGCAAAGCAGAGCAACAGAACGAGGACAACTTACGGATCTACCCCTGGATGAGAAGCTCAGGTAGGACAAAATGATGAGTTTTGTAAAATAGAACAGGTACAAGAGAGGTTAGGTTGCGGGGGCTACTCGCTCAGACCTAATAATGACGTTAAACGATCCGTAAACTGTGCCGTTGCGGAGTGGCCAACACGACTTCCCGAACTATGCTTTACGTCGCTTTGCCAGCGCAGATCTTTTATTGTTATACGACCTCCATAAAACCATAATTTAAGACATCTGAATATTCATTAGGAGGTATTGTGTTAAAAGAGAGAGAGAGAGGAAGAGAGGGGGCGTAGGGTTATTTAACCCTGCTCCAATAGTCGAAGAAAACACAGTCTGCAATGGCTTCTCCATGACGTTCTTTTGTTAAAGTTGTTTTTAAGGACAGTAACAGATTTGCTGTTACTCTCACCTCTGGATGAACAGAACAGCATTCCTGTACAAGAACACTGCTTCTGAAAACGTTAGCGTTCACTGGAATAGCTGTTGGATATCAAATACATACTGTCCCACATTTCCTAATGAGCATGACAGTTTCAAAAGTCAATCCAAAATAATATATTCTAATGTCACATACTATAGCCTATTAAAACCTATGTGATTGTGTAGCCTACATGTTGTGTGTGTGCGTGGGCGTACGTGCTGTCTGTGGGTTGTGTACTTGTTGAGGTGCTTCATGCCCTAGAAAAATCTATTAAAGAAGGAACAAGACACTTTCTAATTATGTGGGGCTAGAAGCTGACAACTTTCGCTCTAATTTTCTGGAGGCACTCAAGGCTTTGGCTACCACTATCACAAAGTTCCTATCTGTCAGTTGTCAAGTTGCACCTCTCTCACCCTCTTGTTAGCCGCTGGCGTAAAACATACAACAACATAAATAGTTTTGAAACAGATATGTCCTCGTTATCAACTCTTTTGACATTTTACATACCGGTAGGCTGTTCGTTTCCACACGTTTTGGCTTGCGTTTTCTTTTTTGTCGTCAGTTGTGTGTTAACCATTTATGCAGCTGTGTGAAATAGGCCTTTGCATTATTTACATTTTCCTAGCAAGGAAATGTGCTCCTATTTGGGACACTTTGCCAACCATATATTTGTTCAGACGGCAATAGAAACCACCAGAAGCTCCAAAAGAAATGTTGGTTTTGAACGTTTTCCGCTGAGATAACAGTTTATTATGGTTTGTGTAACGTGATCTCATCCCTCATATTTGCTGCTTCTTGAGCAGGACCCTCGGCGTCACCCTAATGACGCGGAGGCAGCCTTTTATATGTTAAGAATAGCTTTGCATAAATATATCTGCACTATATGATGGAAACTCATGTGTAAAGGATCATATAATCAGTTACATCACTGGTGCGCCACTGACTGGGATCATACACACAGAGAGACAAGGGCGAGCACATAGACAGGGATAGGGAGAGAGAGAGAGAGAGAGGGGGGGGGGGGGGGGGGGGGGGGTATGAGATTGGTATAAAATACATATGTATCCTATCTTGTATGCCATAGCCTATACTTGTATTATTGGCCTGTAATAAAGTTCTAGATTTTAATTTAAATGAAACTGGAGCTCTGAGTTCAAAGGTAATTTAACCCAAATTCATTATAAAAAGCAAAAGTAAATAGTAGGCTATATGTGCAGCAGAAATGGCACTTGGCTTATTCTAAATGTCTTTCACCATATAAAGAATCATTCATAAAATTAGTCTTTAGATACCCTCCCAAGCACAGACCTCAAATTAAATCTATATTTCTTATATTAAAGAAGAAACTCTGGACATGTAATGCTTAAATCGCGTGTGTAGTCTGTCTCTACCGAGTACAATACTCGTCCTTGTTGAAACGCTGAAGAATTCCAGCCAGGCAGTCAGTGTTGAAGAACAAATCACCCAGGACACATGAGGAGAGAAAAATATCATCAATAAGAATAAATACTCCCTTCTCTTTTTCCCTCTCTCCCCAGACTCTCTCTTAACCTTCAAACTCAGTCCATGTCTCATATTGAGCCAGCATTCACCCAGACAGTGACACGTCGCCACTCAGTAGAGGAAATGAGAACCACACATAGGGACCACTGCGTTCAATAAAACTATAGTAGGATACGCGAGCCGTTGTAGACTCCATTATACGCTGTCTGTCTGCCTGGAGCGGAAACGGCAGCAGACCCGACCCACTTGCATCGTAAGCGGAACTTTTGAAACAGTGAAATGCACGTGTGGCAACATGGAACTATTATGTTTTGTTCCTCAAATATGTCAGTGAGACATCGTAGTGATTCTAGAATGCACGACATGGCCCCTATACTTAGGATATGATATTGTTGTGCGAAGATAAAATCCCATTGCTGCTCTGGCAATGGAATATGCGGTCTTTTGTGTGCAAGAATCAGGAGGAATAACATTATGCAACTGGATGTTGTTCATGGAGCAAACTTTCATCACATATATCCAAGAATGAACTGCATCTCCCGTGAAGCCACTGTTTTGAAACTTTACAAGTGCCACGGCACACATGCAATGACAAATGTTTTAGGGGAAATTGTTCATATAAATAACAACGGGCGTGTAGGCTTGTAAAACGATATAACCTGCTGTTGGTGTAACGGCACTATAAAAGAAACCACGTTAAAAGCCACACAACATCATTAACTTGCCCTAAATTCTTGGGAGGTCAGGTAGATTTTGAGTATATATCAAGAGACAGTGTAGAGTGTCAGATATATTTATAATATATATAATATAATATATCAGATATATTTCAGTCTTTTGAAATAAATTGAGAAATACTATTTTCATCCACTCCAATATGTCAATAGGAAGCCTAACTGTAACCAAATATGTTAGGGATTATAGTAGGCCTAACCACACGTAGGCCTATATTAGTTTTTAGTTTTTAATATTCTCAGTGCAGTTTTATATCAATTAAACAAGAGGCGTTGACAAATGTAATGTTTTTTTGTTGGTTATTTAGGACTGTTGGCGTTATAGTCTTAACACAATTCCAATTGGACAATGCCCTTATTTTCAGGTGTTTTAAGAAATCGTTAAGGTTAACAAATATAGCATGCTATACGGACATATTTATGCCCTAATAATACACATTTTGAGAAAGATGACCGTACTGCATTTTTAAAAGGTTGCTTATTGCCCAAACATCCTAGAACATCCTCTCTGTTGTTTACAGGTGCAGACAGGAAGCGAGGCCGACAGACGTACACGCGCTACCAGACTCTGGAGCTCGAGAAGGAGTTCCACTTCAACCGCTACCTGACGCGCAGACGACGCATCGAGATAGCTCATGCGCTGTGCCTCACCGAGCGACAGATCAAAATATGGTTCCAAAACAGAAGGATGAAGTGGAAGAAAGAAAATAAGACGACCGGACAGAGCTCCCCTACAACTGAGCAACAGGCAGGAGAAGAAGAGGAGGATGAAGAGGAGTAGCCTTATCACAGGAACAATGAAGGAGTATAGCTAATAGGACTGATATGGATAAAATCAAGGGTGACATTTTCCCCTTATCTTACACTGAATAGTCAAACATACAATACTACCTACTAAGATCATTGTTTATAATTTTGAAGTCCAAAGCCAAGGACTTTTTTTGGTAAAGGTGGGCCTGTATTTAAAGGAAAGTGTTTGTTTGAATTGATAGGATAGTCTTGTACGTTAATGTTGCTTGTATTTTAATTGACCCTGCATTGATGTTGCTTGTGCTGTTTTTGCAGTCAGTCGTATAATCTTGCATAATCGACCTGTAAAACTGCAAAACGCTCGTTGCCAAAGCTATCCTTAAAAGGCATCAGCTTTTTGGAGGTTTAGAAAATCTCAAAGGTGATCCTTGTTATATTCAGTTATCCTCTGTGTACCTCTGTTTGTATTTAGTCGTTTTGATAGGCTAATGAGTTTTACCGCTATGCAATTTGATTTGATGCAGTCTTTTTTATTGTTAATGTGTACAGTGGACCACAAAATGTAGCCTAGGAAATGTATATTTTTGCGTTGTGAGGGACGTTTCGTTTTACAATTGCACAATATGTTTATGTCAATAAAAATAATCAATGAGTAAGAAGTATGTTTTGGTGTCTTTTGGTTTTCGCCTGTATTGCCTGCACGAGCAATGCAAAAACGCTACATGAGAGTCAGAGTATTACCAGCAAAACTAGGCCTATCGAACACAATGGTCAATAAATATATTTTAAATATCAATCAACCTTTTTTGACCATTACTAATGAACCAAATACCTTGATTAACATAGATACATTATTAACATCTCCTGGATTCCTAAACGAGCAATATGTGGTTCCTACTGCAGTGGTATTGCTATATCAGATTCATTATTCTCAACAACACACATTTCGCTTAACATTTCTACAGGTTTAATTTTAGAACCCTAATGAGCAGTGGTAAAAGGCCTGTTTCAAGTTTATTTATTTCCATGTTTGTATAACTGCACGTTAACTTGTTGATAATTAGCGGTGTTATTTAGCTGTCAACATCCAAGGCATTGCAACTGGATGTTGTGTATGAAGCCCATAAAATAAGATTCATTCATCGTTTTTTCCCCTGTGAAAATCTGCTTCAACATGACTGCACTGATATAAATTTAGTTTGGTAAAATGTCTCCGTAAGGGCAATATTCGATAGGTGTTGTGTCCTGGGCCTGACGTATTCAGGCCCCTGTAGCCAAAGCAAGACTGTTATATTGGGGCTGTAACTGGTTCTAAATGCGTTTATTGCATCAATGAAAGGCCGGAAACCCCAATAAAAATAACAAATAAGATTGACAAAATTGGAAACAGGCGTGTAAGAAAACGTCCGCCTGAGTGTCAACTTTTTAGAGCGTGTAACAATGCGTGGTAAGACTTTTGTTCTTGTTTTTGTCCCCGTTTTTAATTTTTGGTTAATATGTAACCCTGGGCCTTTCCACAACGGAAGCACCGCACGGCTGTGCTAAAAACAACAACCATATCAGAAAGGATATTTTTACTTTCACGTTTAGGACTTGTCTCAAGATATCGGCATTTTTTTGTCTATTGAATACCGCATGCAAAATATTTTACGCACGCGTGTAGCTCCATGATACTTCTTCAAATAACGATATTTTCATATTTGGGACTCAACACATTATTGACGAAATCAAATTTCACTGAGCAGTTTGTATTCAAGATAATTTTTGTCACAGTAAATCTGATCATTCTTAAATTTCTTAAAACCATGCGTTTGCATTACGCATTGAGTACTGTGGTTATATTTGTACATAACACAACAATATCTGCAAATAAATAAAATGTCATACTGAAATATGAAATGCATGTTTCTCATGTTTTTTATTTGGCGTGTTACAGAAATCAAGAGAATGCCTTCAGTAAGGAGGCAAGACATCTGTAAAAACTGTTTTAACGTAAGTCTAGTTTGTCATAATCTCGTGGTGTGGATGTTCTAAGCAAGACAGTGTGCAGTAGGCTAGAGTGTTTTACAGTAATTCAACTCATTACTTACATTCAAATCAGTTTTGAGATTGGTAGTGTACGCTAACAATAATTAGCTCAGTTGTTAATTTTGTAATTACTCTTTTTTTCTGAAGAGGGATGATACGAGCCTATTAAAAAAATGTAGGGGGAAATGTTCAAATGCACGCAGAAACACATAAACACACAGCTTTCAGGTCCCACTGATCGGCCTACAAACATCACCTAAAATGTGCTGGCATTTTCTTTGTCAAACTCAATGGAAAATCCTCTTTGGTCCTTCATTTTCTGTAGAAAAAGATGGCGACTGAGGAACCACTGCTGCTAAAGCAGTCATGAAGAAATGCAATAAATTCCTTGTTGTTTTATGAAAATTTACAACTTTGTGATAGAACTTTATGAGTGCCTGGGTCCTGGGATTGGCCGAGGATGGTCATGTGGATGGGTAACCGTGAACATGAACTTTTTATGATTTCCCAAGTGGTTATATTGCAGCATTCTTTTGGCCACTGCACCTTATGTAGCAACACTGTGCTCCTTTAAGGTTCTGTAAAGACGATTTTAAATCGCGTTTATGAATTTAAATACACTACAAGCTCGTGCCCCCCTCTTCTTAGTGTTACAGAGAGACTGGAAGAGACCTACCTCCTCGCTCTTCTTGCGCTATGCTAATGTGGCCGACAGTGATTGGGATTTCCGCTGAGATGGAGAGAGTGACTGAATATGTGAAATCTGGGCACGCCGGAGGGTCGCATCTAATTTTTCATGTGAAGATGAGGCTTGACTCCTGTAGAGTAATGTGAATGAAAGGGGCAAAGAAGGCCGGCGACAGGGTAAGAGCTGGACTGGCTTCACGCGCTTGTAACTGGACTAGCGCGGGGGACAGGAATGCAGTTACCGCGAGCTGCGTGAAGCTCGCCTCGTTGTCCAAGAGCTCAGTGACGGATTATCAACAAAGGTAAGCCATGCTTGTCTGTCAATAGGTTCCGTTGTTTCTTTTGACTGCACCTTAAATGTAACCAAAGCTAAACAATCACTCTAATATACTGTTTGTGCACAACCTTTATTTAAACATACAACCACGGTGGGACAATACTCGTTCATACTTTAAATATCTTAATCCCGTCAGATTCATAATGTTGATAATATCTATTCTGCTCGGAGCCTTATATCGATATTAAACCGTGTAGTGTTGTCTGAACGATGGGTGTTTTTGGGAGCGAGCGATGCCCGGGCTGCGCCTAGAGGGCGAGGTTTGACGGAAGCTCGCGGTAACCAAATGCATACTGTACGGTCTCGGGTGATCTCTTGGAATTCTAAATCTGAGAGCACTAGACTGTGCGGCATTTCCATACACTCCCATTTCCTTGTTAAACCACGAAAACAAATAGGATGAAACTCGCAACTTGGTGTTTTGTAGATAACTGACTAGTTGTATAGTCTGGGAGACTGACCGTCTTTTTTTTTTCAATTCCTCCATTACGCATGAGCTTGTCAACGTGACGCCCCGTACAACTTCCAGATCAGGACGCAAAGCTTCCAGGTTACTGGAGTGCCTGAATGTCTGCGACGGGTGACCATGTTTTTGTATGTGCACTGCTGGGTGAGCTCAGCTTACTTTTATTGCTTAATTCCCCCCTCTCATTTCCCCTTCTGGGCATCATCCAGTGGTGTTTTTACCACCAGACCCTTTGGTCTCCATTTGTCGTATCCCCGTCTGTGAACACCCCCCTACCCCTCACCACCCCCGACACACAAACCAAATCAAGAAGTAGCAATTGCTCGGAGCTGTGATTAATTTATTGTGTGCGTTAATGTTTTTCTTCAATAACAATCAGTAATTTACTATCGGTGTTTTATAAACTCAATTTAAAATCTGTCTACAATGTATTATGTGTGATAATGGATATTTCTGCCGTTGTATTCAGTCATGTCTGTATGTGTTTCTCTCTATGTTCGAGATACGCATTTCTTTAATCTAACTTAGATTTTTTCCATTTGTGTGTATGTGTGCGTGCCTATGTGTGTGTGTATGTAGTGTGTGTGTGTGAGAGAGTCAGTGTGTGTGTGTGTGTGTGAGAAAGAGAGAGATAACAAGAGAAAAATAGAGATAATGAGTATAGGCCTATTTACAGTCTGTCTGGAAATAAGACTGTCAACATGTGCACGTGCATTTCAACATAATAGTTATAGATTATTATAATAAATTACTATTGCATCATCGATCAGATATTTGTCGCTTCCTTTGACTTTTTAAGGACACACACGTTATATGCATTTCTTAATATATTAAATGAAAACCTTATTGACAATAACAAAACACTAGTCATGACAAATAAAAAACACTCTGAAGTTCAGAAGTTCAGATATTTAACCACCTTTACGCATTCCACCATGGGCAAGGATTAGGTACGACATACAATTTTATTCGGTAAAATACAAGCTAAATTCAGATTTTCAAAGGTTGGCTTTTGTGAGTGGATTGGGCGCAGTTGTTTCAGTTTCCTTTGACAAGATGAATTATGTTTTCAAAGTGAGTCGTCCAATTATGCCAGACTGCAGCTTTGCAGTGTTTTCTTGTTGTGGTTGATCGTCGCCAATGACGCAGGGTTACTGCAGCAGTTGAAGCTTGTGCTTAACTCTGTGCTGCCATCTAGCGGTCACTTTTTAACAACACCAGACATTCTACACATTTTGTTCTTTTCGAGGTTGAGTGCGAAGGTTTTTGTGTGTGCATTGTGTTTGGTGTATGTGTGTATGTGTGTGAGGAGGGGGAGGGGGGGGGGGGTGGATAGGCATGTGTATCCTATCACAGTGTTGCACGGTATTTCAATGCTTTCGTGTGCATGTTTCAGTGTAAATATGTTTTGCAGTTCAGTGTGTATCAGCTGTTGACAAACAGATGTGTGCTTCTTCCCCGATGATCTTGCGGCCTTTACCATGGTATTGCGTGCTTCCAGAAGGAACTGAATAGGGAAGGAGATAACAGGAAAGCTAGAAGGGGCCCGGTGGCAGTGAAACGTAGAAGAATGCAGAGGTTGTAAATTCTCGAGCTGCTGTTGCCGTGAGCTTTGATGTGTCTGCGTTCGGGAAAGATTTGTGGCACGCACGCAGAACGACCAAACCCAAAGACTGGAGTTTAGCTCCCCCTCCCCTTTCTCAAAAAAAAAAAAAGAGACATAAGCGGATCACTGCTCCAAGGTTACTGTTACATTGTGCAGCGAATGGAGCGTGCAGTCTTGTTCAGTAAACCAAGCTGAATCCACTCATTGTAACTTTCCTTGTTTTGAGGCCACAGTTAAGCTGCGGCAAAC
This sequence comes from Hypomesus transpacificus, assembly GCF_021917145.1. Lineage (NCBI taxonomy): Eukaryota > Metazoa > Chordata > Actinopteri > Osmeriformes > Osmeridae > Hypomesus > Hypomesus transpacificus. The sequence continues at coordinate 16,208,979 of NC_061076.1, read as the reverse complement.
GGGTAATTTGTCTTATTGCTGATATTGTGGTGTTATGTGCGCTCTTCCTAAGGAAACGCCAACTATTTGTAATCTGTGTTGCTGTGTGAGGGTTGTGGACTTTGTAGAGAGAGAGGAATGAGGTGAGGAGAGAGAGAGAGATAGAAACCCAAAGAGAGAGAGAAAGACAGAGCGAGTGTGTGTGTTTGTGTGTGTGTGTGTGGAAAGGAAAGGAAAATATTTAACTGGCCTATGTTTTAATTTTCTGTAATGAGATTCTGAACTTGAGAAACTAAATTGCATCTAAAATTACTTTAACTCCACACACACACACACACACACACACACACACACACACACACACACACACACATCTGTGTGTTAGAAGGTGAAAGATAGAGGGAGAGACCAAAAGACATGTAGTGATATTACATTCTTTATTTTCACTGAGCTTTCGCCTCTAGCAGTGTAGTGCGCACTGCCATAAATTAACTTTATAGTAATGCAAAAACCATCCAATATAACGTAATATATAACCCCGTAATACACTTTACACGATGCTAAGTGTTATGTCAAATTGAAATATCAATCCTTGCAAATATAATACAGTCAACCAATAGACTTATGCAACTTAACAATAAAATATTTTGGCCTAATGTGTAACTGGTCTCGGATGCTCTGGTCAGAGGATTGTCGAGTTCCGGTCTACTAACTTCACAAGAGCTGAAAGTCCATGAAGGACATGTCAGTTTCTAAGGAAGACTCATAAATATTGAAAGAAGGCTATAGAGTTTGGTCTATCATTAACTTATTAAAGTTATTCACTTGGAAGCACACAGGCGCGTTACATTGACTGGACATCCTAATCCAGTTTAATCATATAATTTACCCATTTAACCTAATAGAAAATAACGTGTAATTTAATAGAATGTTATACTATTGTGAATAAGTTATAATGTACAGTTGTAGTTGTATTTTTAACATCGTTTTTCGATGCACATTCGTATTCCCGCGTTTGAGCAGCAAATAGTGTACACTATGCAACTGTATTCTATACAGATTGCATGTCAAGATTAGACTTTTTGCACGTTTAATCACCTTTCATGATACAAAGGTATATTTTACCGGATGTTGCAATACAACACACGTGTGATATCTCCTTGCAGGCAATTACACATTTGTATTTGATAGAGCAAGTGACGTACAGATGCAACACATGTGATGTGATCTCCGCTTATGCTTTGAGTAAAAACGTTTACATAATACGTTTACATAAAAAAAACTGTCAACGTATTTTTGGAACAGTTGCCCTACGCAATTGTTTCAACGTCTGTTGCTGCAACTGCTTTTCAGATGCAATGTCCCTGTGAATTTACAGGCCTCATAAACAGTCATAAAACACTAAAACACTTCCCCCAGAGAAATAGAACAGGCACTCCAAGACGCCACAACTATTAGTTGTTTTTAATTATCAGTTATCACAATATTATTATAATATTATACAATTCAAGTGGACCTAATTAATGAAAAGATAGACTATACAGTAAATGTTTATATATATATATATATATTTTAATGAAGAAAAAACGCTTTAACAAAATGTCAAAACCTGTTAAAGCCATTTATCTACAATAGCCTTACACTGTTGTAAAGTAGGCCTCAGTTTACATGTGCATAATATTTTACATTTGGAGAAAGGCAATAGATTTCCATATGGACATTCAAAGAATGGTCTGATTTTAAAATAGAGAAACATGCATACCTGTCAGGGTAAATGTTGCACAAAACTACTAACAATGCAAGGGGTCAGCAATAGAGCGTATATTTAGCCTACTTACATCATGCGTAGCCTACTGTCATGCGGCACGCTCGAGGGGATAAAAAGCAGTTCCAGGACACATGACGAGGAGTGATAGACGCGTGTTTCCTCGCCGGTACATCTAAACACACCAGGGGTTTATGATAAGATCAGATGCTTTTCAAATCGGAGTGTCAATCAGTTCAGGCGCATTTTCCTCCATGTTTTCAGTTGCTGTGCGCATATGTTAAGGTTTGTCTCCTTGTCCCCCATGTTTCAGACCCACTTCGTTGCCTCGTGAGCTTTAGTTTTGCCCACAGACGTTTCCAGGCCACGCAAGCCTTGACAGTCGTAATTTGCAGTGTGCACGCTCACCAGACCTGCAACAAAAGAAAAGACGCAATGAGATACGTTACAATAAAAAAAACATACAATTATTTTGAACACTGATTACCAGATAAATATTATGCTATACGCCAAAAGTTTTTCTTTAAAGTAGTTAGACAATTATTGACAGAGACTTGTGACCGGTCGATTTGTTCTCAACAAATGCTCACAACAATGGTATTTCCCGTTCACAAAAAACTAAGCCAAGCCAGAGGAGCAACTGCGTCCTGCTCCATTTCAGAAATAGTCCAAATGAAAGTAAAAAAGATTCAGTACACAGTGAGGTAACACTTACTTCTGCGAGAAAACCTAACTTATTTATGGGACTGGGGCTGATTTATGATTTAGAGACACATATCGGTGCCATATAACTGTGCCCTTTGTAAATGAAAAACAGGCCTATGGGCTCAACACGAGTTCTAGTGGAGAAGTGAAGGAACCATTGAGTGCTTTACAAAGCCTAAAGACCTGCCCCCAGTCAATAATTTTTAAATTAAAACCAGGGCCTGAAATGTGGTTTCGTAAGCATGCATGTAAATACATACAGACCAGACAAATGTGGTAATCCGCAACTTTTAGCAACCACAAAACGGGGCAGTGTCGTTCCTCAACCAACCAAACAAGATCGTCTAAATGCATGGCCACACTGGTTTTATGAACACTGATAAAACAAAGCTAGGATCTACTGTAGACTATGATATTGAGCTACTATTCTCAATATAAGCCGTCAGAATGATTGCTGTACTATCCAGATGTACATACTGTCTGTATATTCACTCTGAGTAGGATGGATGTCTTTAATGCCTTGTCAATAACTCAGATGGAAATTACAAGTTAAATAACAGTGATGAGCACATATGAAGTGACGAATTACGTCTCCTCACATATTGAGTTGAGATAATGCCTCTGACCACAAACATGATAGAGTTTCAGGATAGGCTAAATACGATTCACTATCTCCGACCGTGCATGCGCTTTTGAAACGACGCAGTTTCTTAAATCCATTTAATGTGGGGAGTGTTTAAAAGGAAGGCTAAAATAGTTTGCCTTCAGTGGAGAGGACCGTGTGTACTGTATATGGTTGCACGTTAGACCAAACACAAGGGGGAGAAGTGTCGATGTATTCAATTTAGCACTTTAAGATTTCAGTGTGATTCGTATTGTGCAATCTCATTGGAGGGAGAGAAAGGCGAATGAGGGGAAAAAAACGCTCTCTGGTTTGCGCTGGGGTCCCCCGGCGCATGCAATCTCAGCCCCCCTCAAGGGTGCTATTTTGCAGGCACGGACGCTCGCGATTGGTCAGCCCTCGGTCAGATGGTACGATTTCCCTCTGTCCCGCACTGGCACATAGCCACCCAGCGCCCCCCACCCCCCTCCCTCAACTAAAACCCAATCTCCGATAAACTACTGATAGCTAAACCACTTGGACTATAAAACACAACAAATCATAAACCAAGGAAAAGAGCCCGTGCCCTCCCAATGAGTTCCTATTTTGTAAACTCAACTTTCCCAGTGACTCTGCCCGGAGGACAGGAGTCTTTCTTGGGACAGATACCGTTATATTCCTCCGGATACACAGATTCTTTAAGACACTATCCCGGTGCTGCCTATGGAGCTACCAGCGTTCAAGACAAGGCGTACCCGTCTTCTTACTACCAGCAAGCAAACGGTGCCTACGGTCGGGCTGCTGCTGCCGCCGGTGCATGCGACTACGCAGCAGCCAGCTTTTACAGGGAAAAGGACCCTTCGTGCGCTCTCGCCAGCATAGAGGAACACTCGCTCGTGCTGAGCCAAGACCATCGCAAGACGGACTGCACGGGGCAGAATAAAAGCTTGTTCGGCGACAGTGACGATCAGAAGCCTTCGACGCCCGTCTATCCATGGATGCAAAGGATGAACGCGTGTAACGGTGAGTTCACACTGTCCTGTCATTCTTTTTTTTCTCTTGTATTGTTTTTTTCCCCCTGTCGGGGTGATAACATAGAGCTAGGCTATTGCATGTGACCTACTACTGTACTGTACCGCGCCGGAAGAGCACAGGCTAAAAAATAATGTCGCCCTGTTGTTGTATGTTATCACTGAGACTGAAGGGAAGCGTTAGCAGACAATCTCCACACTTTAGCAGTTCCCTTCATTATTACAGTATTTTCTGTCCATCAGCTGATGAGTCTGGTTCCAACCGCCTCGAGGATCACATTATTCACGTTCTAGATTACAAGAGCTCGGAGCACAAGCACATCCGTGGCAACAATAGAAACTCAGTTCCATCAAAGATTTCACTTATTATTTCTACTCTCGTCAATTAGTTGTACCCCTTATCAACAACAAAAGGCCATATGGTTTTAAACAGTACAGCAAATACACTTGGTTGAATGCGTATAAACAGCATAAGTACTGCACCACATCAGGAAACAGCATGGGTACAATAAATTACATTACAAGGAATTCCAATTTGATGCAAATAACTTAAACAACGTCTACTTTCTTGACTGCTGGATTTAGTATAATTTGATCTGAGATCACTTTACTGGTAACCTTAATAATCTAACAGTTTATTGCAATTTACAATGATGTCATGTAAGTGACAAGAAAAAAGGCAAATCAGGAATATATGTGAATGATTCATTGTAATTCTTAAAAAATACCATCGTAGTTGTCTCTCAAAAATGTAGATTCCAGATTGTGTATTAAAATAAAAATGTGATAATACATGAAGAACGCTCAGACCATTATGCCCCTTGGAATATGTTTTAGACTATGATCAACGAACAGGAAACAGACTTGTATTTCTTTGGCTTGTTGTCAGACGCAAAATTATATTTTCAGTCTTGTAACTGAGTAGGATACGTTGGCTAAATCGGCAGGTCATTTGTTGCTTAGCTAAAAAGAAAACAGTCATTGTTGACATATTTAACATTAGATGGTCCAGCTTCGATTTAGTACATAACGTCTTATAGCAGCATGTAACGAAGCGTGGGCTACACGCCTCAAACTGACTAGGTTCTCTGAAACCCAAAGCTCTTTCTCTCCTTGATATAGGCTATCTGCCAGTGCAATAAACCCAAGCTCGAGGTTAATATTTGACTACCCCTTTCCCTTTCTTTTCACAGGGACATTCGGTAACCCCGGTCGCCGGGGTCGACAGACATATACCCGCTACCAGACGCTGGAGTTAGAGAAGGAGTTCCACTTTAACAGGTACCTGACCCGGAGACGCCGCATCGAGATCGCGCACGCACTGTGCCTAACAGAACGCCAGATCAAAATCTGGTTCCAAAACCGACGGATGAAGTGGAAAAAGGAGAATAAACTGATAAACTCCTCTCAAACCAATGGGGAGGAGGAAGAGAAGGGGACGGAGTAAAGAAAGAAAAATGGAATAATGTTGTAAGAAAGGAAAGAGAATGCATAAAGGCATTCTTAATTTTAAGACATGAGGATTCACCTCCTTCATATGTCCAAAGTTTCCAATGGTGAAGTTGTATTTGGTAAATTTGATGTAGCATTCCAGAAGTTCACTTCACTTTTTATTTTTGTTACTGTTAATGTCTGTTAATGTTTTTTTGTTATCATAATTCGGGTACCCGAATGGCAGTGTTTTTGTGAGCTCGTCTCTTGATTTAGGACGTGGTCTTATAATGTTAACGACCATGTAACGAACTATTTGAAGTATCTATGTCATATCTGTATTCATATTTAAAATGTATAGAAATAACGGGAAATTCTCCTTGAATGGTGAATTATTGTCTTTCGTTTGTAAGCTAATGCCCAGACTTAGCTCTTTCGTTGAATTGTTTTAAGTTTGAAAGGGAAATACTGATCTACTGACAACTCAAAACTACCTAGACTGGGTCAAAAGTTTATATTTTATGGATTTTATAAGTGGTTTATGTTTGTGGTTTGTCACAAATTCGTATCTGCTTACAAACTCATTCAATAAAATGTATGAGCTATTCAAACTGTATTCCTGTCTGCGCGTTTTCTTATAAAGTACGATTCGTAAGCGTCACACGCCGTTCACAGCGTCATTGACCCTTAAGTGTATATGTGCTTACTTGGAAGAAACCACTAAGATTCATAAAAAATATTTAAATGAAAGCTGATTTTGTGCGGGCTAGCGTGTGTTTCTAACACCTTTGACCTTCATTAAAAGAAGCCAGGGACGTTTGCCAATCTTATCCATCTTATTTGTTGTCAACCCTTGCCACATGTGAGCAAACAGGCTTTTTCTTGCTTGCTTTTAGAGCATGTGTAAGAACTTTGCAAATTGATGTTATCCGATAGGCGATTCAAAACGAAGACTGTTGAATAGTGACAACTAAAACGCGGAAGTGTTTTAATTGATGACCTGAGGAGAAAGCTGACCTGTCCGTCCAACGCACTCTCACCCAAACACTGGACAGTCCACGCGACCAGGTCTCAGAGATTACACATTCCCTCTCCAGGTGTCAAATAGCACATTCACTAAGAAATCGTGACTGCTTTTCTCCATTAGTCTACGTACTTATAACACATATTCTACTCAGCAACTTTATGTTGCTGTCTGGATTCTTTCGACACCAACGCCGTTGCCGATGTGACACCACTTACACATCAGGTAGACTAGACATCAGATTGCCAGCAGTAGGCTACGTCATTTGGAGCAAAACTACACTTCGCCTATGTAAATGTGAATGCTGACAGGTGTGGCCCAATGTAAAACACAACCTGATGGTTGCAGTAGTAGCCTAACACAACACGTTTCAGGCCAATCTAGAATGAATACATTCACAATAGTTTAAGACTATCAGAGTCACTGCCCCCAAGGAAGTCTGGGAAATTTCATCTCTTCAATTCCGGTCTAAATGTAAGCATACATGCATGTTTTGTATCGAGGGGTTTACATATCTTAACACATGTAAAATAGATAAATTGTGCTTCTCAATCAACAAATAATAAATCACGCTTTTGCATTCCTTGTGTGCAGCTGCAAAACGTTTGCAATGAGACATTTTGAATAGCGCTGTTTGAACGAACACATGACAGGTTGGCGCTACTTGGACAAAAACGCATTTCTTGCCTTCCTTGTGTCACACCTTTCTTTCCTGTTCATTGCTTAAGTCAGAAGATTCAAATCAAAAGTGTTGGTAGGAAAGATCTTTGAGAGTAGGCCTTATTTAATTACAGTGGGAAACCTGAATACTAGTGTTTGCTGTCATGTAAATAGCCTACAATCTGTTGGCGTGACCCATGCATGCATAGGCTTCAGATGGTCCATTTGTTACACAGAGCCTATGCATTACATACAGGTATCCACCCTATTTTTTGTTATGTATTATTAATATTTTTAGGAGTTGCAGTCGTAGAAGTAGTTTAGTAGTATTAGTATCATTGTTGTTGTTTGCAATACTGCAGTACTGGTCAACTTTCTGGATGTTTCTCAGCAAATATTGGCTGTTTAATTTCACTTAGGGTCATCATAGCTATGAACATTGATTTCGGGTGGATGGTCTTCTATTATTATTAAGTTATTAATTAAGTATTTATGATAAAACTAATAGTTTTGACTCACAGATAAAGCCAGTAAAGATGTAAATGTTGTTGCGGGAGCACTTTCCAGAAGAAAACGTAATGGTCAAACAAATCATTTTTATTGTCGCCGAAAACAACCTAAATCCTGAGTAAAACCACTTTCTCAAAGTCCTTTTTTGTGCAATAAATTCTGTTCCCAGTAGGTGACGCTCTCTGCCAACCCGGAGCACAACCCAGAAACGGGGAGGCACACGTTGACTTCAGCCGAACGACTCCCATCTCGTCACCATTTGTAACCATAGAGCATGAATTACCTCTTGAAGTCATCAGTGAGAATTTACGACTGGTCAACAAAAGCACGTGATTCCCAAACGCACCCCCACCCACCATATTTGGCCGCATACATAGCAAAAACGAAGTACAGTGCATTGCTATAATTCATTAATACATCATAAATCGTGAAGCACAGCGTTATAACGACCAAGATCTACAAATCAAGCCCTCTAAAACAACCTAAATGAGCTCTTACTTTGTAAACTCGTTCTCAGGGCGCTACCCAAATGGCCCCGACTATCAGTTACTAAATTATGGAACCAGCAACAGCGCTATGAACGCCTCGTACAGGGACTCCGGCACCATGCATTCGGGCTCTTACGGTTACAACTACAATGGAATGGACCTAACCGTCAATCGTTCAGGCAACGCCGGCCACTTTGGGGCTGTCGGAGACAACTCCCGAGGTTTCCAGTCTCCGGTCCCGGAGACGCGTTTCAGGCAGCCGTCAAGCTGCTCGCTCGCGTCCCCCGAGCCTCTGCCGTGCGCCAACAGCAGCGAGAGTCTGGGACCCAAAAGCTCTTCTCCCCTTTCCGACCAAGGCGTATCGACAGCGGGCACAAACCTCACCAACACAACACATTTCACTGAAATAGACGAGGCAAGCGCTTCTTCTGAGACGGAGGAGGGCAACCATAGAGCAAACACCAACAACCCCGCGAGCCGGACGCAGCAAAAACAGGAGTCCACAGCAACCTCCACTACCGCGGCATCGAGTGACGGCCAAAGCCCACAGATATTTCCCTGGATGAGGAAACTGCACATTAGCCATGGTACACATGTGTATATGTATAATACGTATTATCGTTATCAAGGGCTGTGTGTTTGTATTGTGTGTTGGTTTTTAGTTAGCGTTTCCTCTGTGGCGCCGGATGGTGCCTTTTATTTTAGCAAATTCCACAAAAGCGCCATAAATCTGTCAAGAGGGCTAGCCTTGCAAGCCGAGAGCGAGAGAATGGGAGCGGGTGGTAGAGAGAGGGCAAAACGGCAGGACGACTTAGAAGTAGTTGTTCCTTTGAAAAGTTAAGCTTTATTACGTGTGGGAACTTTATTGCCGTAGTGGGGGAGAGGACGGCAATAAAGTGTCGAGAATGGAGAAAGAAAAGAAAGAGAAGAGAGACCAAGTTCGGAACGAGGAGAACAGTGAATATTGATGAGTAGAAACGAATGTGATCCAACATCTTTACAGTAAATGAAAATAAGATGTGTTAAAGTAGTGAACTGATAGATTTGTTATCAGCTACCCCACCCCCTCGACTACATCAGTAGAATAAATTGCCTGCAAATTTGATTAAGGCCATTCTTTCTTGTACATTGTGTGTACTCCAGTTTAGGCTCGTTGGGCTTTGTCTGTGTATTGTTTGTGTAAACCTTTGCTGGTCAAATCTGCTGGAGTTTTTTTTGCTTCATGTTTTTGTCGCCCACACTCGCTAATATTGACCCTTGCGTTTTGTCCATACTCTTCAGATATGACGGGACCAGACGGCAAAAGAGCGAGAACCGCTTACACGCGCTATCAGACGCTAGAGCTGGAGAAAGAGTTCCATTTCAATAGGTACCTAACCCGGAGGAGGAGGATAGAGATAGCCCACGCGCTCTGCCTCTCAGAACGGCAAATTAAGATCTGGTTCCAGAACCGAAGGATGAAATGGAAAAAGGACAATAAACTGAAGAGTATGAGTCTGGCTACTGCAGGTAGCGCGTTCCAGCCGTAGTGGCCACGCTAATTAACAGAAATCGAAGAAATGATTACACGGATTCAAAATAGATTTCAAAAACATTATAACTGAGTACTGTACAGCGCGGCACCTTTTGGCATGTTCTTGATGTTTTAGAACAACTTAACCTCTACTGTGGTACTGCTTCTATATATACAAAAAAAAAAACGTTAATGTTCATATGTTATTGTCTTTTAAATACAGTGATTATTGTTTGGAGATTAAAACGAGAGAAAATGCTACCAATGCCGCCAGTTGTTAATGTTATAAATATCGTTTGTGTCAAGTACTATGTTAATGCTTTCTTGAAAGTTGGCATGTGAGCTCTTAAATGTTATAACTTATTTACAACTATAACGAGTGTACACCTTTGAGTTTACAGCTTTAAAGACTCTGCTCAAATATGAAGTGAAGTTAGTGTAGAGGGCCCCCCCTGCTTTTAGGCTACTGGAATCTTGAGGTCTCCTTCAAGTTCTCCATACCATTGTTTGAATCCAAGCGTTGGCTTTTGTCACGTGTTCAAATTTGTCATTTATTTTCTGGAAAGAAGGGAAACTTGTGCATACAAAAACATCCAAGATAGGTTCCTGTATCCGTTCATATGTGTATAGTTATATTCGATATGTAATTGTATATTATTGGATCATGTTTATGTTCCAGAGAGGGTGTACATATTAACATTTTTAATGTGACCAATAGGCTATTTGTAGTGGGCAGAGCATATGACAACTATGTGTGTATGTGAGGGGGGGGGGGGCAACTGTCATGTAGACCTGCCTGTAAGCATTTTGCCAATAAGCTTTTTGTATTTGTTTGTAGCTTACCTTGGAGTAAAAAATAAAGTTCCTCATACTCAGACCAAAACCATAGAGCAAACGGGTTATAATTCTGCGTCCCCTGCCTACCTTGTGCATTACTCGGCCTTATTCTTTCTCACACCTAGGCCTAGACAGGGAAGAGAGTCAGCTTAAAACCTGCCAGATACCTCGACGAAATACTTTCAAATTTGCCAAAGTTTTCCCCAAAACATCCGGATGAATTAAATTGAAGGATAAAAAACGACAATAATAGATTACAGTCATGTTTACGCAATGCGCACAAGGACACATATGCGCAGTAAAATACTGCGCAAATGTGCAATCATATTACCTTATTACCTAACCTGACCCAAATCACATGAGACAACTCCAGCAAAAACATCAGCAACAACAATTAGCAACAACAACATAAGCGACACTGATCTAAAATCAAGCAGTCTATCCTTGTTGACAAACTGTGACTCAGCAAATGTTTGTAAATTGGTCATTTTCTATAGTAATGATTTCCTGGTCGTTTAACGGTGGCGCTCCTGTACAAATTAGTTTACGTCTCGTTTTTAGTAAACAAGCACTGGACTTTGAAACTTACCGACGAGTTGTCAACCGTTTTTTTTCAGGTCCTACACGCTACTTTTGAGAGCCGAGAGAAGGTCCTGCCAAAAAGCCCATCTGCCTGGCGTTGCCTGGCCGCTTGTATTTTGAAAATTTTCTTTCCCCTTTGGCCAAACTATACCAAAAGAAGCTATGACATTTACATGTCAAACGGATGAGGGTTTTATCTTGAAGTTAGATCGTAAAAATCGCCCAGGCCACAGACAGATACCCCTTACTGGCTCTCAAAAGTCACGTGGGGTCCATAAAGTTAGTTTTATGGTTTTGGGGAGTTGACAATGTACTATATATTTCACATTCTAGAATGCAAGTGACGGTTTAACTGCTTCGGAGGGATTCTAAAGGGTCAGTAGTGAGTGGATAGCGTACTGGCAGGCCACTGCCTTGCCCTTGTCTGGTCCATACAATGTCTGCGCTCCAGTTCGAATCTTATCTGGGCGGATATGGAGCCAGTGGAGTGTATGAACGCACCAAACGCACAGTAAGTCCAGTTTAAAGGCTTATTTCGCCGGGGTCTAGCTGTGTTGGGGGAGGAGAAGGGGAGGCATCGTTTGTGATTACTGTCATTCATTTTGGTCTCCGTGTCATAGTACGCTATTGATATGATACAGAGTATTTGTAGATTCACGTATTAAACTTATTTTATATCTGCAAAGTCTGGAGGGACATGTGTAACAGTGTTTTTGTCTATAGACTCAGGTTATGGATATTTGCGTTAAGTCCGCTCCTTGACCTCTTCTTAAGGTTTCATATAGCCTACACTCCCAGTATGCATGGATTTGTAAAATAACAGTAAAGTCCTTCTATCTTTCGTTATAGTCGTTTCTTTTTAGAAAAGTCAGCCTTTTATTGCATTGTGGTAGTCTACTTCTTAATAACTTATAATTTCAACATGAATTGGTGGATTGCCTATAGTTTATCTGCATGGACCGCTGTAATGATTATGGAGTCTGGAAAAGTTGAGACAAAAGTTTAAACTCTGACTTAGGCCTATGTAAAAACAAAGTAGAAAACAATTTCATTGTGTGTATATTTTCTTGTAACATATTCGATATTTTTAGGGCTATTATTTTTACCTTATGTACCGGACTGAATGCAAATTACAAGCGCCCTCTACCCCCCCCCCCCCCCCCGCCCTAGTGACCCCCCCCCCCCCCCCTCCCACACACACACACACACGCACACACATGTATAATGATATGCGTCCAAGAGGTACAAGCAAATCTTTGTTCGTACACCGCCCAAGTATTTTCCTGGCAGGAAGGGTGTGAATAACAAAACTGGATGCAAACATTCTTATTTCCTTTAATAAAGTGATCCTCGAGCAACTTAGAGCAATTAATACTTATCCAATACTTTGCATGTTGCCGTGGTTCTTCCATTATGTCAGCCGTTTAATAGTTGTGTGACAGCTACACGTACATTTGATATTCAATATAAAAACTTTCAAGCATTGTATCCTAATTGTGATGAATACGCTATCCTTCTCTTCCATCGCTGGAAGATACAGTAGATTAAAGACGAACGTCTTTTAAAAAAACAATTAGGCCTAGTGCAGTAGCAGTCCACAGGGCTACCGAGACATGGGCCCAAGGCTGGGCTAGTTTAGGGAACGAGCGATGGGATCCTCTTTTGGAAGTAAAAAAAAACCGTGACCTCTGAAACTTTCATTAATTATGTTCATTCAGACCCATCCAATGTCTTTTCAGTATGGAGATGCGTGACTCCTCTACTTGCACCATATATTTTCAAACCGATCAATAAATAGGCCTGCATGATCCCAGTCGAGGTTAGCTGCAGCTTTAAGGTAAAATGCAGTTCTGCCTTGTATTAAGTTATTGCAGAATCCCACTGACGTTACACAGAGTGGAGCATATGGTAAGGTCATTATTTAAATTATGAGAAAAATGTATAACGAAATAGTCATTCATTGAATGTAAACGTATGAATTTGTTTGCCACATTTGAAACAGTGCCAACACAAATTAATTGCAACGTAAATCGAAATGTACACCCTGGACAACCTGAATGTTTAAAACTTTTGTTTTACATTAAACCCATGTTTTTCCGGTCCTTATAGCACTACATAACTACACCATTATTTATTTATCTTTTATTTTTTAACTGTAGCCTTAGCGCTGTGTGTGTGTATACATATGTGTGTGTGTGTGAGTGTGTGCGTGTGTGTGTGTGCAGCTCGAGGAAGTTTCAGACAGTAAACAGGAACTCTCGCGGGGAGAGGCAGGGTCTTCCATATCAATTTTTCATCGGCTTCCTTTTTATAATGATAGCCTACATTTGCAAGGGCCTCGGCCACTGCCCCCTGCTCAGAGGTAGAGCAGAACATGTATTTAGTTCCTCTTCAAAGTTGTTTAACGAGTTTACCGACCAAGACCCCTACGAAGTCGACCACTTTATTTTTGGCTTCATCAGTTTCCCGTATATGTGTACAGTCAAAATCTTATCACAAGCCTAAAGTTTTGTAAGTGGGTGGGTGAGTAAATAGGCGAAAGCTTTTTTATTGAAAGGTGTGTGATTGTCTTTTTTTTACACGTGGTTGTTTTCTGTAATCATATCAGGAGATGGGAGAAAGCAGAAGGGGTTGAGGTAAAGAATGGACATGAAAAAAGTTGCTTAAGGTCACCCTACTGTTCATCGTGTTATTTTATGGTGGTATGGAGGCTTGCAATAATGCAACGGCCACGGATTGTCATTAAAATAGCAGTTCCAGATGCCTACACAATTGTACATTTGTAAATAACTAATAATATGTTAAATATTTGAACAGTTACTGTGGTAAGAAAAATATAAAAATACAACTGTGTTTCCAAAAGCTAAGAAAACGTTTTTCTCCAGCATTTTCGATGTTGGACATTGGAGCGTCGATTTCCAACGTTTAAATTGTCATTTGAACAACATAATGGGTTTTGCATATTGATAGGGGTAATCTGGGCTCATATCTCATCCATAATGCATGTGGACGGTGTCACCGCGAGGTCAGCAGACAAGCGATGCAGAGCGAACACCAAAGCGCAGGCGCAGGCAAGGAGCACAGAGCCCATTAGGCGCAGTTATACGAGCGTGTTTACCCACCGACAGAGGGGAAAGGAATTAACCAGTTCTGTTTTTATTTAGGCTACCTCTTGTTTTTCCCACTTCTGTATCCGATTCGTGGGGTAGGGTGACAGAAGCAAGGAAAACATCCGCAATTTCAATCTGACATGGTGGAGCACGTGTGGATCCTCACCGACTCGAAGCTGATTTCAAACGGAAATGTCTCCAACACAATGCTATCGTTATCGCCTTGAAAAATAACCAAAAAAGAGGAGCCTAATATGTGATGCACAATTAAAGTGTCACTCGTTTTCTCTATTAATTACTGAAATAATCTGTTGTTCTGCGCTATATTAGGTGGCAAGATACCAGCTTCCAAAGTGGGTATTTTATCAGCCTTTGATTTTGGATAGGCCTACTATTTTACCTGACAATCTATGCGCATACATATGTTAACATTCTAGTGGTTCTAAAAATCTTCTACTGCTAGGAAATTAATAATAAGGGGGATTGGCAAAATGGAAAAACAACGGCGTTTGTTAATTATAGCCTACTAAGAATAACATTAACGTGGTTTTGTGGTTGGGAAAGGGCTATGTGGCTTTGTCCCGTGGCCGATTTCACATCGATAATATTTGTGATCTGATTTCAGATCATTTATAGTTTAAAACATGTACGCTACGCTATTGTTATTAAGAGCCAATCTTAGCAACAGCCTTTTACGTAGGCCGAAAAGCAATTTTGGAGAAGCCTGCATACAAACTCTCATCCGCTCCACAGGACCTCAAGTCCGACCGAAATGTTTTACTCAACAGCCCAAGAAAAGTATTTAGCCCCCCCAAAATGTCTGATGCTGCACATTGCTTTCATGCTAATTGTTTAAAATGTCGTTATACATGTGCTGAGGAAAATTCTGTCTAAATGCAACTCTCTCCCGTGGCCAGCAGAGCCCGCTTTAGACCAAGTTCACAGCCAGAAAAGGCAGTGTGGCGCTCTACCACCCACCACGCGACAAACTCATTTGAAACCCATTGTTATAAACACATGATAACCTAAAACCCAAATTCTTCACCCATACACCTTCCGTGTTTGGATGAACTCCTACTTCCACACAATGTGGTAACATGCACTTTCAGAGCTCCTCCAAATGGAGTTACGTAATTTCCATGTACTTCCCTCGTCATTGTATTGTGTAAGGATTCGAACACGACGAGAAACTAGCCCAACAGTGTTGGCAAACGGCACGTCTAGCGATACGAATGTAATGTTATAGGCTACTCTAGATGTCTTTCTCTTTTCGCCTTGAGCTAAAGAAGGTGATTCCAGTATTGTCAGAAAGGGTTATATAGCTGGGGTCAAAAAGTTGAGGGGTCAAAAGTTTACGTCGTGCGTGACTCTGCCGTCGGCTGTCGACTCTGTATTCTCTAGACCAATTGCTGTATGTCTATGGCGAAGTGGGAGAGGAGAGGGAGGTATAGAGAAGAGGGGGCGCATGGGAGGGTAGGAGAGTGAAGGGCTACACATTTTCTCATGCGAAAAGATGATAGAAAATGATAGTGTGAAGCAAGGGAGAGGTGAAGGGCTGACCTTCTTGGTAACAATAGCAAGTCCATGCGCGCGAAGGAAAGAGAGCAGAGGAAAATGGACGATGCAACGGAGGCAACGGAAGGGATTTGATGACATTGGGGTTCAACAATGCAGGTGTCTGCCCTCTTCTTTGTGAGCCTCTTCGCTGTTGTAAAATGGGATGGCTCAAGTAATGCTCCAGTCAAAAATACATTATTTTTCTCAAAATCATGTCTGAGAGACAAAAGGGATTGATAACCGAATGTAAAATCAAACTAAATGACTCAAACATGCTTTCATGTGCTTTACTGTGCACATAAAAAATTATTCATTAGCTTATACTCTAGTAAGATATGCTGTAAAAGTACTTTTAAATATCTTTGTAGGCCTGCTATCAAGAGGTTAATATGTTATTAATATGATAATTTAATGAAATAATTATATGTATGTATAAGTCATACGAATACTACTACTACAACTACTAGTAGACTACTACTAATTTTCAATACATTGCCTTTGCTCTTTGCTGGCTTATCAACATAGTCCAGGCCAAAATGTTGTGCATACCATTGCTCACATGAAATGCTTCAATGCAAAATATTGTGGTCCCCAACCCCCATGCAAAGTAGAGCTATATTTAAACCAAAACATTCAGTATTCACTTACAGTATCTTTGGAAAGTTATTTTAGTTACTACTTGTCCACATGTATTCATCTTTAGAAAATAGTCGTTAGGATTTAGTAACTCTGATGTCCTGTTACGATATGGCCTACTTGCATTTCAAAGTACTGTTTGAAGTGGGAAATTATGTGTGACAGGGTTGCCTCGCCTCTTTAGCAAAAGTGTACAATGAATACAAGAAGGAAGTGACGCCACACCAGACTGTAAAAAAACATTTTCTTCTCAATGTCTTCTTCTGGATGCGGAAACAATCATTTTCGTCAGTTTGTGAAAGGAGTTAGGGACATCTGACTATCAGAAACATATGTTTTGATATCGTTTTGTACACCGTTTGACAACTTTATCTAGTAGTTAAGAATATCAAACTTGTATTCAAAGCTTCAATGCCTCTAACTGGCCATTAGAACATTTTGGAACAAACAGGCCTTACACATTTCTATTTACGTAAACCTCTTCATCTATGTCGACAAGTTGAATGGGTGCGCTTGGACACATATTGTTGAAGTATGTTTTATGGTTAGAAGGGAGGGGTGGGGAGGTTGCAAAAGGGTGAGAGAGAGGGGGGTTCGGCAAGGACAAAATTGATAATTCAGTAAATAAATAATTACGTTATTGACATAAACATTTGGACAAATGGTAGAGAGCGGAATGGTATATAATTCTGGTTGGTTCGTATTTTGCCAAACAAAGTGCATAAGTGGTGAATAATTGTATTAGAGAACACGTCCCAATTGGAGTTCAACAGGAGTTCACTGAATTAATTTCAATTCCATTGTAGCAAGCGCCGTTGCCTGGCAGAGCATTATGGTGAATTTTTATATCTGCAGTTTGCACAAGGCCACCATTGACGAGGGTGAATCTTGATTTAAATTCGTTTACATTTTGTGTTCAAAACCTAATGTTGTTTTTGTTCAAAATGTAAAATGTATGGTGGCATAAAATGATTTATTTATATTCCATATATTATTACCAATATAATTCTCACAATGCACGTATATTTTTATTTTAATAAAATAGAGGCATAAAGTGAGCATGTGCAAGATAGGATACTCCACAACTTGAGTGCCAGGGCAAGGTATCGAATTACCTCAAATGAATTCACCTGATACTTTAACAAGCAAGTACTTTATTACGGACTATATCTAACAGTTAATGTCACATACTAAAACCTGGCAAACTTAATATAACAGATAATGTATACTACAATTCAAGCTACTGTGGTATATCAATGTTTGTTATCTACACTTTTGTTCCTTCTTATAGAGAACTGCATATTTTATTTATGCAACAAAGAAAATGAAGACATGCTCTTTGCTCGATTTGTTTTTCAGGCTTCGAAAGCCTTTTTGAATGAATCCCCCTTCCTAACCATTTCTCTTCAAAGTAATGACCTGAACACAATTCAACATGACCGAGCAAGCTATGCATAGAAGCTGCGAGTGGGAGAGACCCGGAGAAGGGGTGAAACGCAGGTCAGCGCGTCTAACAAATATTAAAATGTACTGGGACTCGTGACACGCCTCGTTGTTTAACAAAGACTGCCAAACTGCGAGATTAATACGAAAACTTGAGTCCACAACAAAATGCCTTAAAGCACTCAGTGGTTTGTCGCGTTCACAACGGTAGAGGGATTATGTGCATTTTATTTTTTAGATGTATTAGGTGGATACGCAGTGGTGTTGCAAGGGGGTAGCCCCTTTTGTCGCCTACCGAGCAAGGTTAAAGCGACAAAGGCGCGTTCGTTCGCTCGGATGGAGTTGGTCTCACGCTGTTTTATCTTATTATTTTCTCTTCTTATGGAAGGCTGTGTACGCGACGAAGATCGGCTTGCGCCCTTTTGGACAGTTTAATGTTCACTTTGCCCATAGCCGGTCTGTGCTTTCGGCAAGGTACACATTGGAGACCCGCGGAAATGAGACAAGTTTTTCTACAAAGGTATCACGGAGAGGTCAGGGGCTAAACCTGTGGCGTTGGAAAACGAAGAAGGGGCTTATGAGCTCTCGGTGCGGCGAAAAAGAAAGAAAGACTCGGAACCAACAGAAGCCGGTGTGCCTCTTGTTGCGTCTCTTGTGCAGCAACAGAGTTGGTGAAAGGGAGCAATCTAAGACGAGATGAAATGCCCCGAGGAGCGAAGTAAGTAAGAAATTGTCGC
Source organism: Hypomesus transpacificus (assembly GCF_021917145.1). Lineage (NCBI taxonomy): Eukaryota > Metazoa > Chordata > Actinopteri > Osmeriformes > Osmeridae > Hypomesus > Hypomesus transpacificus. The sequence continues at coordinate 16,190,370 of NC_061076.1, read as the reverse complement.
TTCATTTACATATCGTGGTGTTCTGTAGCAGGTGCCTGCCTGGGCGGACCACGTGCCTTGCACTGCGGAGAGTGCACGTCCCCCCCCCCCCCTTTCCATAACTGGAGTTATGAATTAAATTCAACTCTTTGAGGTCGTTGTGACACTCCATGTGGGTTCTTTCGTGCTGAATATTTACCTTGGCTTTAGTATGTGGGTGCTCGCCCTGAGAGGCTGTCGGTGTACATCTTAACCCCTGAGAGCCAGATGGTGAGGTCCCTACACCGTTTAGAGAGGATAGTTTTAGGGGGTGAAGGCGAGGTCGGTGGCTCCCGAGGTGAAAGGGTTAGAGTGGACATTGGGGCTGAACTTTCTCTGTGCCATGGAAACACCTTATTGTTGCTTTTGTTAGATATTTTTAAAGGCCATTGAAGGTTTTCATCCAGGTATGGTGAAAGTGTTTATAGTGTTACAATTACGACGATAACAGGGTGGCACTTGATACAAATATACAGTGAGACGATGTCACGAAAGTACACCTATTGTATTATAATGTTTGCAAAGGCCCATTTCTGAATGAAGCAGGCCATGGGCTAGGAAACACTAGGGGTGCTAAAGATTTTCCCATCGTGTATTGGCTTTGTTTTCTGCTCATCACAAACACGACTGAAACAAAGGGATTATATCATGCAGATACTTAATTCGATGCCATCACTATTTTTTCGTTTTACTGGAACAACACTGGCTCTCATTAGCTGGTATTATGTTCAATTGAATTTGTCTCTGATTCCATGACAAAGGGCCCTTACGTTTTCATAACAAAGACCGATCTATATAAACCTGGACTTAGTCTAGGAACACCTTGAGAAGACTACAGCATGATAACGACGTTATTGTAAGATTTCAGACATAATTCAACATGAGTATTTTAAACTATAGCTCACCGTTAAAGGGTAGGTTTACTGCAAATATACCATTTTAATGTCCTAAGGCCACTACTCGTAAATATTTCACCGTTCAATTGGGTATGGTAGTTAACAATGATATTCAATAGGCCTGTAAGACCTTTCTTTTAATATGCGCTTTGCCAATTTTAGTACAGGCCTACATCTATATTTAATGTAATACATATATTTTGGCATATAATATATAATGTGCTATTATACGATTTCATTTTCAATCCGATATGACAGCAAATGCAAGTTATTTAAATGTATACCTCAGCCGGATCTTACCTTAATTTAATTGTGATAGGCCATTTAAATTTATTTTCGTAAAGTTGAAATCTCTTGACGTTACAGCAAAATCAGTTTTCTCCCAAGTTGTTTAAAATCGAAATGAGAGCTTCCGTGCGTGTTGAAAATACAAAACTTGTTAAAAGGGTGGTGAATTGTATTCTGCTCTTTTGGAGATGTGAGAGGTGTTAGCAATTTCTTCCACTTGCATATTTTATTGTTTTACATCCCCCTTTTCCGGAAATCTCCGTTTGAGGTGTTTGTTTTCAAGTTGTAAAAAGGTATTTACAATAAAACCCGTATGTTTCTGTACAGTGCGTACACAAGACTCAAACGACCATTCCAGTGTCCCAGAGACTCGTGCGTTACTTGTATAAATTATATAGCTTGCATAGATGTCGTTGTTTTTAAACGTCATACTGTGGAAAGGCTTTGTCAATTTAACAATCTTGTGCAGGTAGTTTTTTGTGTGAAGTTGACTCTTGAAATGTATGGTATATTTGCAAGCAAAACACCTTACTTCGGAGTATGTTAACTGACACAGTTTGGTGAAGCTAGCTCCGGGCGTAGCACCTTTATGCTTTACCTGACATGACGCCATCAAGGTTAGTGGCCCCACTTACTAACCTATCCTGAGAATACCTGTCATCTATATATACCCTGTAGATCCGGATTTGTGTGAACAGACTCACAGTCACAAATTCGTATCTAGGGGAGTATGTAGTTGGCGCATACACTTCGCCAAGGACACCGAGGACAACCAACGAGTTTCTATTTTGATAAACATTTGGCATCATGGCCTTTGTTGTCAAATTCAAAACAAAATCGCATGGCTTCGATTTCGATTACTAATGACATGTCATTGAAAAAAGTTTGCAAAGCCTTTGGATAATTTGTATGCTTTTAATTGATGATTTTCTTGTCTGTCACTGAATGGCGCACTCACTGGCTCACCATTTCGATTGAAGGAGCGGTCAATTTCGACAACAAAGGGGTTTTATCTCGTGATCGCTCCACCTTGCATGTAAGCCTTTCCCAACCATAACATTGCTTGTGCTACTTCAATCTGATAAGGTCTAAAACCAGTCCTCTATTAGCAATGCGCAAAAGCGCGTGGCATTACTTACTATGCAAGGTGTGTAAATTGGTGTGCATGCAGGATGAACGTGGTCTTTAGGGAGGGCTGGCGGTAGGCTGAGCTTTAATGCAAAGGTCTAGCTGTGATTTAGGAGGCTTTGTAACCTGAATTAGTTGATGAATTTTCTATCGATCCTAAACAAGCCTAGATTCATCTCTGACAGCCTTCCGCTGCGCACAGCACACGCCAGGGTATTCTCTCACCGTTATTAGCGAGTGCATTTAAGAGCTTTGGCAAGCACGAACACACGGCAGCATTACTTTTCTCCTGCACTTGTTTTTAAAAGCTTCAGGAGGAAAGAAAAACAAGATATCACGGATTTAGTTTGACTGCTGTCGTGCCCACATGGGCTAGGGCGCAACATGTCGTTATTGTCTGTATTGTTTAACGAATATGGGAGGTGAGGGACTATAGTATGTTCTAGACTGTTTAAAAACGTGGTGGTATTTCAATCTGGCATGGCTGTTTTGGGTTGTTATTGTTTTGATTCGCTAGCTTGCTTATGTCTCGCGTGCCAATGTGTAAAAAGTATGCAACATTCGAATGCCACAAAGTATGCCCAGATGATGTGCGGGGTCTGTTATGCCTATATCCCATTTCCTTATCCGGGAAGAGTCAGGCTCCACGCCATTGGCTCCCGCTGTCACATGGATTCTTAACTTTGTTCACTTGACAGAAAGTAGGAGGGTTCAGCGATACAGGGAAACCAGTTAAGGGATAGATATAAATTTTAGTATATTTTGTGTGCAATTCAAAGAAATTAATGGCCATGAGTTCCTATTTGATAAACTCCAACTATGTGGATCCCAAGTTTCCACCGTGCGAGGAATATTCACAGAATGACTACCTACCCAGCCACTCTCCGGACTATTATAGCGCCCAGAGGCAAGAGCCAGCGTTTCAGCATGAGTCGATCTACAACCAGCGGTCGGGCTGCGCCGACCCGTCTTACACTCCGTGCCAGGGTCCGGGGCAGCCCGCGGTGGTGATGTCTCCTCGGGGTCACGTCCTCCCCCCAACCGGACATTCAACCTCTCTCCCGGAGCCAAACCATCATTGCGACTCGGTAACTCCGAGCCCTCCACCCGCTTGTGGACAGAATCTCCTTAACCAAAGCACTTCTTCGGCTAGCTCTCGCAAGGATCCCGTGGTTTACCCCTGGATGAAGAAAGTCCACGTAAACATTGGTGAGTGCTCTTAACTTCTCCCTTACTCTGCGTCTTTGTGGATATTCTGCTCACCCAAGGTGGGAAGCAAAATGTCCGGTGTTAAATCTATTGCTCCCCTCGAAAAGTAACCATCGGTTGAGATTTACGATCGGCTGTTTGCAGGGCAATATAATTACACCCTCCATAAATTTTTATTGCACTTCTTTGCCAAGTAGGTTTGAAGTCTATGCAACCTTTCCGTTCTAATTTCTTCCTAAGACGGTTTTATGACGACTACACTAACCCATAAGTTAAGTTTTATGCTTTTCTAATTTGATTTTAAGTGGTTAGATGTATAAACGTGTACTTTCTCTGTCACCCTCCGTTGTTGAGTAAAAAGTTTTATGGAAGCTTAAATATTCATATTTATGGAAAGTACAATAAAACATGATTGTCAAGGCAAATATTTTGACTCTATTATGGACACTCGTTGTTATTCCACAGTAATTGAAACGTGTGCTTTAGGAGCTATGTGGCGCCTTTAAAACAAGCAGACGACTTTTGCAAAGTCACCGATATTCTACCCTTGTTCAGTACGCGTAATACAAGCACCATTTTGCAAATAACGTATCGTCAACTCAAGCTTTACATGACTTGCTTTGGTGCCTTTTGATCTGGCCTTTATGATACTTCATCTATTATGTTTTGCAGTTTGACTCTCTTGAATCATTATCCAGCACCCATTAACTGCCGTACAGCACCCCCCTGTGCCTCCCTTCTGTTCAAAGAGAGCTTATAGTTTAATTCCCATGCAAGCCCTCACCCATAGCATTTAAGCAGTACAACATTACAAAATGCTACTCCTGAAACCATGTTCATTTGTCTAGGCCATGTTATATCACACGCAATTGTTTTGCAAGCTCATGAAATATGGATGGGTTTATCTCAGCATGTGCAATAAATACGTTTATTTCAGTGTGATGATGTTGCCAGTCATGTATTGCTTTCTGTCCCACAGTGAGTCCAAATTACTCAGGGGGTGAACCCAAACGCTCGCGGACAGCCTACACGCGACAGCAGGTCTTGGAGCTCGAAAAGGAGTTCCACTACAACCGCTACCTGACCCGGAGACGGAGGGTAGAGATCGCTCACACTCTCTGTCTGTCTGAGCGCCAAATCAAAATCTGGTTTCAGAACCGACGGATGAAATGGAAGAAAGACCACAAGCTACCCAACACAAAGATCCGGTCCAACAATTCCTCGTCGAACAACACAACAAACTCGCAAAACAGCAGCCATGCGCTAGAGAGCTCTCAGAACCGAACCAGTGGACCTCCGCCGAGCCTATAGCCCACCCCATCTATCACGCTACTCCAGTACCACCACTACCCAACCACCTATACCATGCACTTTGGAAACCTTTGTTTCTGGGGGGAAGCATGGACGTTTCTTCATGCCTACCTCCCCCATCTATTCAATTACAGGGATGTTTCAAGAAGGGTAAACGAGAGGGGGGTTAAAAACAGGAGAGGTTTAGATAAAAAAAATAGAAACGGGGAGAAGACTCAAATGTAAACACTTCTCCTGGTCCTTTTTTGCCACCCCTCCCTCCCTCCTCTCTCTCTCTCTCTCTCTCTCTCTCTCTCTCTCTCTCTCTCTCTCTCTCTCTCTCTCTCTCTCTCTCTCTCTCTCTCTCTCTCTCTCTCTCTCTCTCTCTTCCTCTCCCTCCCACCATTAGAACAGAAGGCGGCAGATAGTTTTCAGATTTGGTGAAGATGGATCCGTGTTTCATCTTTAATCATGCCAAACTCAGCCCCATTTGTCATGTTTACTCTGCGGTACAAAGGATGAACCGTGGGCCTGCCCATTACCTCGACGTCCAACGTTGTGATTAATAAATGAGGCCATGTTTCGTCAAGAGCCGTTTTCGTACTCCTCTCCCAAGATCCTTTATTCTAAAATACACCCGAATATATTCTCCAAATATGAAGTTTGTTTTTTTTGGAAAATATAGCTGTGTATGAGTTTTCTATGTTTATTCAACGCTATATGCTAGAAAGACTTACAACGATTGTGAGGTCCGTTGCTGGTTCATTTATACAGGGACTCGGCTTCTCTTTGTTTCTTAAGCTGAGACAGGGTGTGGAACAAAAGGTAAATCATGGTATTTCACAAAAGAACGTTAACTATGGTTAATGATGAAGCTGGACTTATAGAAGCATACACAGTATGAACCAAAATCCTGGTACAAACCTAAGCATTATAAACACAGCACTACCTTTCTTGAATTACCTCAGTTGTACTTATATGTTTATCTTCTAGCCTTGTTTTGTGAAGTGGCAGGTTTGAGCTTATTTGAATTGCGTGGCAAGAACTTGCAGTACACGTATTCATTTATTTTAAGTAAAATGTAATTTAAGCAATGGTTGGCCAGGGTTGTAAAGAGAAAAAGGTGCGTATATTGCATGACTGAATATGATTTAATTTTATCTTTTGCTCTCTGTTATTCTTTCTTTGCACATAAAAATGCGCACATCCCCTCCCCTCTAATTTCCCATCTCACTCGTTCCTCTCACCCTGAACCATTGCATAAGCAGTTTTATTTGTGTCTCTTTTATTTACATTCCAAAGATCAGTCCTGTTGCTGATAATGTCGAAATTGTATTTTTTCCTTCTCTATTTGTATGTTGCTCCTAATCTGCTTATTCTTATCAGTGTCTACCTTATTATTTGTAAATAGATATAGAAATTTAAATAAATGGCTGAAAAAGCATATTTCTATTCTTCTTTTGTCCTGTCCCTCTGCGCTCTCTGCAACACAGCCTACTGGTATACGGCTGTGTCTTTCTCTTCAAACCAGCTCTTCTAATATTAAGGGATGTATTCAAAAAACAGAAATTATTCAATTTAATTTCACCCTACCATGGTGGGTTTTTCGTTTGCCTTTCAATGTAGCCTGTCTGAAAAATCACTGCATATCTCGCTGGTGATTTATATCTTATGGTCATGAGTGATCCTGGTACATTACGCCTTGTAATCTCGTTTTAAATCACAAACCTCTTCGTTTCACTCTCTTCTCTCGTTAATTTAACGGTGCTCACGCCCGCTGCTCGTTGGTGCCCAGAAGTGGCTTCAAAATATGGATCCTCGATTTGAAAAGTTAAATAGTTTCTCGGCTCGTGGGCTTTTAATGCTTTAATGAGAGTAATTTTTGCACAACAGTTCCTCGGTGTTTTCTGTCTGGCTGTGTATTTTTTATATTACAAAGGAGCGGGCTAGTGCCATAGCTCAAACCCTGACAACCAAATAGATAATCAAGAAGACAAATGGCTTCTTTTGTAAGGCGCGGCTCTTGTATTAATTCTCATTTTCTTTTCTTAGAGCAGGTATCGAAAATATAGAGCAGGAGAAAATAACATTCCGTTTTGCCGGTGTTGAACTTTAAACAAAAGTGTGGCCTCAAATTGGTCTTCTACCATTCCGTGGCTCAGAGAAGATTTTCTATTACTTGTTCGTTGATATCTCCGAGGCTCTCGTGCCATATATCCCCCTTCAATCCATTTATCTGTTTTTCTCTTCATACATGAAATACTCTCAAAAACACTAGACCATATAGACCCCTTGATTCAGACAGTGTTAGGTAATCTACAATATTATTTACCGTAGGCCTTTACATACAAATTGATATGGATATCGTTCCCATACCACCTGCTCCAAACAGACTATTGTCTTGGCTTCAATGGCATTGAAATAATTAAGGGGATATACAGAGATAATTTGTGTAACGCAATATAAAACAGCCCCCTTTCAAACGTAAACACCACTTGGCTATACTTTTGAAATAATTCACGAAACATACAGAGATAATTGTTGTAATGCAATATAAAACAGCCCCCTTTCAAACGTAAAATACACAGGCCTTAAGGGCGAAACTGGTTGAATAGCTTCCACACAGCAAATCTCATAACAGTGTTTTCTTGTAGGCCCTAGGCACTACCTTTACTTTTCAGACGCTGTTTAACATTATGTCCAAATGTTGTGATATTGACAACCATATATTTGAATAGATTCATGGGTCTCCGGTCATATATGCCTCTACAAAAAGGGCCTCAAGCACTTACAACGTAAAAAACAAAAAAGAGAGAAAGAATTTGCGTGTTGTACCGCATACAATATGTACCTAGGAATTCTATTCTTACTCTTGATCAAAAAAGCCTTCTGCTTTCGGAGGATGAATAGGAGCGGACAGATCTCTAAAGGGGCCCAAAAGTTCACCGCCATTATTTGCAGACAGAGTCAAGAAAAATGTGAGAATTATACAAAAAAATCATTAATCACTTGTTCTCTTTAAACACTTCTGTTCTTCTATTGTCATTCAGCAGCACAACTGCACGGACCTTCTGCCAGGAGAGGAGAAGTCTTGGAAGACACTTGAGGATCCCCCCCCCCCTTTCTCATCGACTACCATCTTTTGACCAAGTCATTCGACAAGAAAACTTTTTTTTTCCTTTTTGAAAATCCTCATGGAATGGCATCACAAGTGAAAATCTTCGCAGGACCATCGACGGCAACGATGGAGGTAATAACTTTTGCTTTGAATTTGCTTTGGAAGTAGTTTTATTGCTTTATGGCCCTGCTTTCACAGCCGGATAACAGGCGCACATTTGTTGAGGTCGGGGGAAGGCTAGCAGTTTATGGTCGCTTTGAAATAATGAGGTGACTTTTGGAGGCCTGCTGTTGTGTATCCATGATCGGCGTGGAGGGTATGAACGGAGTTGTGTTTTCTTGAGAGTTTGTGCAACTGTTTACTTGCCTTGTTCTCTGAGTCTCACCTCGAAGTGTTAAAATGTCAGATGTCAACGAATATACCTCTCTCTTTGAGCAAATGCAGTGATGGCGTGCTTGACTTTATTCTTTTGTGCAATGCAATCGAAATGAATGGATTTGTGGAAATGTGCTGTTTGTGGCAGTTTTTGCATAACCTCATCTCGTTTATGCTTTCTGGGCTGACATTGTGGAGACGGTATTGGAAGCGCTGTTAGTAAGATAGAGATGTAGGCCTAGTCCCATTTTATTTGACTGATATGATTTGTTAATGGTGCTATTACGGCTTAGGCTATTTAAAGAAACAAGAGTTAGCTAGCCAAGTAGCACAAAACACTGTAAATGAATAATTCGATGTTCAATAGGTCAATTACAGAAAATGGATGCATACTTGATGCGTTCGAAAACAATTTACCTCTCAAAATAGGCCTGTGTGACTTACGGACCGCCACTGCAAAGCAATTGCATGTAGTTGTTCGTATGAGCATGAATGCCTTTAAACGCATTCACTGCCCCCTGAACTCTGGAAATCAATTTCTTTGGGGATTTTTAAAAGGCCAGTGGTTCTGCCCCAAAGCCTAACTCTCTCTACGGACCAGTGTGGCATGATGCGTGTTAAAGTAACAGAAGCCAATGATGAAAATATAAGGACTTGTATCGAGGGAAGAAGCAAAGAAAAATAAAAAAATCGATGAATGGAACGGACAACAGAATGGCCGAGTGGAGTTCAACCAGGGGACAAGTTTTCTGACCGATTAGGTCCGTTGCGAAGTCACAGACTGACCCTTGCTACCCCTTGACCCTCGGTAGACTGGACCCCACTCGGCATTACATTTTCTAAGACCTAAGGCGAGTTAGTCACAACACCGCTGCCAGGCCGGTGTAACCTCGAGGGCAGAGTGCTATCTCTCTCCTAAGACACTCGCGTAAACCTACTGGGCTTTAAGAAAACAAGAGGTGCCCTTGTCCAAAGCTATCTAATGTAGCTGCATGAGGCTTTTTTGCTTCCATACACTAAATGCTATAGAATGCCATCAGCTGCCATCGAGACGTGTAGTCTTTTTTTCCTTCTCGATGATAAGACCTTGCTGTGAGTGAGACGGTACATTTCAGCAGCACGAGCTTTACACAGGAAGTCAGAAGGCTTTTAACCCATCCCATCGCCTCTGCTCCCTCGTCAAATATGACTTCTCGGCTATAACGAATGCCAACGCCCTGCATTGTAGGCAACATGCTTCAAGTTCGCCCATTCCCTCCTCCCTTGCCTCTAAAACCTCTCCAATATCTGTTGGAAGTCTGCTGTGTGGCCCGCTCTGGGACTCGGTGGTGGTGCTGTTTTAGATTAAGCTGCTAATTGTGAAACAAATAGCCCACGCGCAATGCTGAATCATTATTCTGGTGAGACGCACGGAGCGGATGTCAGAAGGATAGTTGCATAGAGATGCATGGCCAACACACGCGAGCTCTTTCTTTGCAAAAAGCTGGCAAACCGGTCGGGTTTTTAAAATATTTGTATCAAGTATAAAGCAAAGCACCATGGTTACCGCTACGCCCCCCCCCCCCCCCCCCCCCCCTTATTCCATTTCAATGCCAAGACTCACGGTCTGCAGCATTAATTCTTACGGAAGTAGGCCAGCTATGTAGCCTATACTGTTCATTTTATTTATGCAATAGTTATTTATACATAATTGTGATGGTCCTCGTTATAACGGATTGTGGTTTATTTAGCTTGAACAGTTAGACTATTGTATATTATTAAATTGTTATGATGCATATGTTCATCGTAATAACCATTCGCAGTGTTCTGTTACTGTTATATTCAAATTTGATTCACACACACACATACACACACACATACACACAAAATGTCCCATATTTACTCCTCTGTTAAAATGATTCTAAACCTATGTGATAGGCTAGATTTGTAAAGCAGCCTCTGTGCTCATTTGCTGTATAGCGTTTGGGTATACGTATTTATATAAAAAAAAAGCTGAATCCCTGTGCTAAAGGGAAGGAACACACTGGCAAGAGTGGCTTGTGTCAGAGTCGCAGGAGTCTTAAGGAGAATGTGGCTATATTTCAGAATTGGTTGTGTGCGTCCTGCCGCGTGGACAGATTTACGGGCCCCCATAAAAGCCGAGACGTTGGGCTTCGTAAATCAATCTCTGCTCGTCTATATAAACCTAACCTTTGGCAAAACTTGTGTTTACATAGTCCAAACTTCAGCTGTGTTTTTCATTGACTTGATTCTGAGGTCTCTTCGAGACAACATTCTCATAATTTGCCTAATATTAATATATGTATTGTTTTTGTTATTGTAGTTCTTAGCCCATTACTGGTTAATATTATTATCAATATTTGTTGCTGTTGGTAACAGGATTAAACAACTTCGGTTTTTATCATAAAACCGCTTTTTATGGACATCGCTTTCTTTTTAAGTGCCGTTTTATTCCGCTGGAAAGTGATTAGGTTAATCATTTACAAGGAGAGAGAATATGTGTGTTCTCATCGATCATGTGTGGTAGACTTCTATACTTGCTTTTCAATGTATCACATTTCCAGTCGTTTCTTGTCGTTATCAATACTGCATAGCTACTTGTGTTGTTTTGATGCAAGTCTAACAATCCTTTTAAGATTATGCAGGTCATTGTGTTTTTATACTTTCAAAATGTAACAGTCTGTCTGTCATCACCATGATAATGTGATGGCAAACATTTGGTTTAAATCCTTAAAGGTTAGGATATTTATTAAATGTAAAATGTAGGCTTATGTAAAATTATAAATAGCAATCCAATATAAATAATAACATATTTCTTACCCCTTATTTGTATGAAATAATACAACATTCATATTACCTTAATTTAAACGTAGGCTATTTTTTCCCACTTACACCTGCTTGTAGGCAACATTAATGCATTCTTCATTCCAACCATAGCCTCAAACCACAACCATCTCGAACCTTCCTGCTAAATAATTACACAAAATTTAAAATGCGAAATATATCTTGGATTTGTTTTACAGTCCAAGTTAATTATATTTGATATCAGTTCCATCCACACGAAGTCGAGCTTTGCAATCTTAAGTAGTTTTAATGTATGTTTGTGATAAAATGGACTGAGCCATTTGTCTCAGCTCTCGAGCGCACCACCAAGTCCTTCTATTGTTTGACCTTCACGAATCTCCCTTACACATAGCTGTGTGATTTTGGACACAGCCCCAGGTCTATTGTTCTGAGAGCTCGAGCTATGGCTGACAACACCAAAGGATTGGTACCATTGTTGCCATAGAGCTCGCTGCAGGGTCTCTCTCCCATGCAACTCTTGCCTTTGCGCGCGTGCTACCTGTCTTTTATTCCCCTTCAAAACAGTTCCTTGTGTAGATGACAAATCACAAGCATGCCACCGGCGCACACCAAATTGTTAATAATTAGATGCCTGCTGTTTAAACATCCTGAAACATGCTATTTCTGTAAAAAAAAATCTCAAATCGAATGGACAAAGTTGCTGAAAAATAATGGCACTGATTGTTTACACATTTATATACGGGTTGATTCAAAATTTCACCCCCTCAAACATGATTAATAACAAAAGTATCTGTATTAATTTGACAGTGAATGAAACGGAATGTCCGTCGTTTTCGTCCATCCATTCATTTTAGCCTGGTAGTTTGGCATCGGATATTTATGATATTAAAAGACATCTCTAATGGCTAATGCATTGGAACGAATGTTAAATTAAACAAGTCAATATATTCGCTCTTAATGTTACTTCTCATTGTGAATTCTAATCAAGTTAAAACAAACAGATATTAGCATTCTTTATGAACACAAAGAAGGATGAGAGGCTGAAGAATAAAGACGAAATCTTTCAAGTATTTTACCATCTTCTCTTTCCATAGCAGACCTTATGATGTCACGACTTGCCATAAAGTCTGTCTTGGGTAAATGGCACAAACATAGGAGTTATTTTGCCATCTCACAAAGTATGTAATATTAATGATATGTTAGGTTATTGTTTCATTTTCAACAAAAAGCTTCAAGTTAGAGCTTGGGCTTTGGAGTGTTGGGTTGAGAATGGTCCCGCGAGCGTGTAAGGAGAGGTACCCCATCCCCCTACTGGTCACGTGATTCATTAAATAATTAATGCAGAGGTTGCAGAATAGATATGTATTCGTCAGGAATATCGCAGACATGGTCGCCCTGTGTCTGACGTGAAATTCAACTGTCCTTTTAAAAACAAGCCCTATAGCGGAGGGAAAAAAGAGAGGGGAAGAGACACACAGGCTGCAATAAAACAAATTTGGACGGGAGCGTCTCATCGTGTGGACATTGTGAGTATAGCGGAAACAGGGGACGCCACTTCCACGCAAGTGCATTGCTGCGCCGTTGGCTTTCCGGTGTCAATGAATTATATGCTGTTTGTAATATTGTGGTAAATATGTCAAAAATACTCATCATTGCCATACTTTGACATCGTGCATGTGTGTTTGCACCACTCATCCCATTGTACGAATTCAGCCTTGGAGACAAGAATGATAGGCTATAGTCTGTATGTCATATCCCTGTTATTGTATTGGAATGGTAGCAATGTATACATATATATTTTAAAAGCAGTTGCATTATTCTCATCGCTCCTCGGTCTCATCTCTGTCTTCCTCTGCATGTATCCTCGTTTCCCAGTCCCTCTTTATTCTTTTCAGCCGGCTACTTCTCTTGATTTATAGTGATATGTGTGTCAGCGGCAGCGTGCTGCCATTGTGTGTTTGTGAGGGAGTAGTGTTGTTTATGGCCGGCTCCGCGATAAATCATTTCTCTGGGAAAATGATGGGCGAGTGATGATACTCGGGAATGAGGAAGAGATTCCGGGGTCCTTAGAACTCTCCGGCTTTTTGGTGCTCCACTTTAGCCTGTGGAAGCCTATATTTCCAATTCCTTTCGTTCTCTCTCTCCCCTCAGTTGATTATCCCGGGCGATTTACTACAATGGATCAACGGCTAATATGAAGGCTAAGTAGCTGGAGGTCTTAAGTTACTGCATATGCGATTACCAATTAAGGGAAGATTTGTTTAAATTTGGCAAAACGGGAACGCCTCGTCGCCATGTAAATCTTATAAAAGCGCCACGGCTTGCCAGAAATGTTATGGCCAGGGGTTCAATACCTGCGCTCGAGCCATTTTGGTCAGGAAGAGAACATGTAATTGGAATACAAACTCAGTAGATGAGAGAATAATCACACGAGTTGTGTTCTGTTGTTCAGGCGGAATGTTGACAGGAAGAGATTTGTAATGGACACTGTGGCAGACCAAACTTTTGGATATTTTTAATTTTTAAAATTGTTCATATTTTCGTCTTAATTTTTAAAGATGTTCCACGTTTTATGACATAATAGGCTATTCATTATGTCGAAACAGACATTGCTATGTCTGACTTATCTAAAACTTCACAATGAGAAATAGATTGAGCATGGAGGTGACGTAGACAAGAATATTTGTGAATTTTCATTTTAGGCTGTTTGTTTCATTTTGCCGTACAATATCTGATTGGCTGGGAGATAGCATGCATTTCTAGTTGATTAGTCGCATGCTAGTGTCTTTACCAATGAGAAGGGGGAGGTTTATCAAGCCATATTTTCTGAGCTAACCATAGGAAATCTCGTGTATGACGTGTTGAAGTCGTTATAGTGTGCTCTAATGTGTTTGTACTGTGCATTGATGCTGGTGTAGCCTACTTAAATGGAGGGAACACTCGAGACCACAAGAAGAAAAAAACATAGCAAAAAACTGTTTATTTGTATGATTTCATAAACAACATGTATTTGCAAAGCAAAATGCATTAACAGCGAAAAGAACAATAAGGATGATGATAACACTCCTATAGTCCCATAAGTACTAGTATAATGATAATATTAAACAACATGCATGGAGAAGGAGAGGGAAGAAACTTCAATTTCAGTTCCCTGGCTGGCTACTTTACAGTCCGCCTCTTCGCCATGCTAGTGTAAACCTTTGTGTAACAAAATTAGAAGAACTCTGTGGCTCCCATCAAATATTAATGGGCATAGCAGCAAGGGGCAGTGCTTTCAAAATGTCTATTCCAGCGGCGCCCGTTGTTGTCGGGCGCTGTGTCAAAAACAATATTCTTGCTCATTTCGGTGGACGCGCTGGGCGCGAGGAGAAGGGGGGCATTTGGCGCACAAGAGATCACGGTTGCTCACTGACACCAGCTCATATCTGATTTCAGTGACAGTGGAGCGTGGAAAAAAATGTGAAGCCATGTGAAGGCTTCTCAAACTGTGGAGAAACAACGGTGCATCATAAAAAGATGCCATCTCAGACCACAAACCCGACTTCTTTGATATGGCACAATTACATTGTTATTGGTTTCAAATAGTGATGATGATAGCAGTGGACTTTGAGGCCGATTTAAGTATGAAGGAGCCCTCTGCTAAACAAAAAGACTGTCCAGACAGAAAGCTCAGAATTCGGGCCTTTGTTCAATGGTTACTTGGTCTGTAGCCTATACTAGTAGGCTCTATTAACAGCAGAACATAAGGTTCTACTAAACTGTTTAGCCCAATCCTAACCTTGCAATAGTATACCTTTTAACAACCTTTATATGATAACCTTATGCGCTGTTGTTTGGTTGTTTATCATTTGTGTCAACGACAAGGTCGCAACAATCCTACGCTTGTACTACACAACACAGCACTCACGAGGATCTTCCCACTCAGTAGTAGTCGTAACAATACACAAGGTGTGGCAGCCATATTGTGCACTTCTTCACTGCACAAAGAGACAAGCGACCCTGCATCTCACTACATTTTCCACTGGATATTTGTGTCTGAAAGTAGGCAATTCAAAAGAAAATTGCGCAATGGCTATTTCTATTCCCGATAGGATTTTTTCCCCAATTAAAATCCATCCTGTTGCCTTTGAAAAAAAACGGGTTACAAAATTGATCATAATAAAATAATCACAATCGTAGGAAAATAATGATTAAATCATTGATGCAGAACCTAAATTTACCACGTTAAAACCAAATTTATTGTTATGTGTCTTATCACAAGTTAACACAAACGTTTTCATTTTCTGGTACAATTTAAAAGAATTCTGTACGCCAAATAGCTAGCCCAAAATATTGTGCTTGTAGAAGAAGCTTTGTTTATATGATGTCTGTTCCATTCCAGAAATGTAAAGAAACTGCATTATGTTCACCTAAACCACATAACCTCTGCGGTTCCGAACAGCGTTCATTTATCATTTTCATATACATGCTACATGTAGGCCTACAGTCCTTTTTGCCAATGAAGCAAACTTGCTCAAACAGAATTCAAAGTGCCAGCTTTGGAAGGAATTTTAGAACACAATGATTCGAAAATAGTAAAAGCATAATTTAACAACCTATATTCCAGCCCATAAACGCACTATCTGTAGCCTAAACTAAATTATTTACAAAAAACTGGCATATCAAAATCCTTATTTTGTTTAATTATCATCTTCCTTTTTTTCTCCTTATTGTTTAAATCTGGCTTCAATCTTTTCTTCAAGATTCATGGTTATCTACTTGTTTGCTAGGTATTTCCCCGACCCTCGTAATGCAGGAATGATTACCTGTTCGGATATAAATCAATATGAAGCCCGCTGATAATTTATAATGGTCTGCACTTGCAGCAATTCAAAGCACATGAAAAATGACCGCTGAAACCGTATCCAAAGGCTGCAAGGAGCCCTTTTCACCCGGCTGAAGAGCATGCATGAGAGCGATAAGAGTGCTGAGCCGGAAATGTTCAGAGGAACAGCAATGTTTTCATGTGGGAACTAAAAATAACTCGGATACTATCATTGCGTTTTTTTTTTGTGCATCAGTAACTTCCAACTCTGTGTGTACAGTATATATATATATATATATATATATATATATATATATATCTGTCCTCCCTCCGTCTCTCTCCCTCTATCTTTCAGTGTGTGTGCGCGTGTAGCCTATAGTGTGCACTTCTTTGTGTCTGCGTGTGTAGGAAGATAACACACTCTCATACAAAGGATCGGCCCAGAAACAATGCCAAGTGTGTCCGATTTGACTAAAAGTGGCGAAATAGGACTCAACATTTACAGAGCCACACAAGCTACCCAAGACCAACACCTTTTTAACACATTACCAAAAAGGTCATTCGTTTTCTAAGTTGCAAAGGCCATATTCCTGTACAACATCTCTATCCTGATACAACTTTATCAGTCATTTGAGAAAAAAACTAAACACGATCATGGGCTTAAAGCCGCCCTCCACGCGACTCACATGCAAAACTGACTTTGACAGTTAAACGTCAGTATCGGAATGAGGCTTAACCACGTTCAACCCAGCGGCAACCCGCAGGTTGTAATCGCCATATGGCTCGCGCGTTGGCCTCGCAGCCTTGTACAGGTCCCTATTGGACAGACGAACCCCTCTTGCCTCTTCTCCACCCCGTGTGTCCTGTCAGTCCACTGGTTCAGTAGTTCACCGTGTCAATCCACCCGGCTCCTCGGATTCAGCCATATGCGGAAAGAGGGAGCTCGAGGGTAGAGGTGGAATCTAGCGTCTCCTGCTGATTGCTGAGACGGCAGGGAATCGCACACTGAGCTCGCGAAAATCGGATGTGCCAAGAGGGTTTGCTCCGCGTTCTAGAGCGCTCGGGCCCGGGAGAAGAAACCCGTTGATGGGAGCGCGCGCGCGCATCTGTGCAGACCTTGTGAGCAGCGGTCCCGTCCGATTCTCTTAGTGTTTTGGATCTACGGGAGACGCCATGTAAACACTCTTTTTTTTGGTTTTGTTTCGTAGATAAAATGAGCATGTTTCCCGTCACACGTTCAACTTCACCATAGAAAAGAAAAGAAAAAGCTATAGGCTAATCCCGAAACGTCTTGGCCAGCTAGTCCCCAAACGGTGTCCAAGCTTTGCCCGTGAGAAACAGAACTGATCGAAGTCAGGTAAGGTTTTCAGCCACTGACGCCGGATGCTTTGGTCGTGCCGGCGTCCGCTGCACCTCCGTAGACAAGTAATTAATTATCCGTTGTGTGACCCAGGCTGGGGGCATCATTGGGTGTGTCAAATCCCGCAAAAGTTTTTGTATTCTGGAACAGCCGAAGACAGATGCCTTCGAATAGGTAACCGAGATGCCTGAAAGCCTCTTTTTTTTCCCCAGCCCTCTGTTTCGTGTCTCTCTCCTAGTATCTTTGCATCTCTCTGCACGATTGTCCCCTTTCCTTCTCTCTTTTTTGTTTTTACTTCTCTGTCAAACGATTATATCAGCCGTCCACACCCCCGTTTAAAAGTTTACTCATTGCATAAAGTGCGGTGCATCTGATGTTTAGAGAGCGAGGGGCAAGCGGGCCGAGTGAGTTGAAGCCGTGAATGGAAGATGATGGCTAGGTGTAAAAAGAAGATGCATGTGCGCGTGATTTATGACTGTGTGAAAGGATTGCTTACTCTAGCTGCTCTCGGTTTAGCCTCAGTCTTTCTCACTCCCCAGGAATCCGAAAAAGCTGTCCTTACCCAAACTACGCAATCATTGTTATTATTATTTTTTAACAGTTGCTTGTAGCCCAAGTGTGAGCCCCACCACACTGCAAATGGCGTTTACACTAAAGGTCAGTTGTAATGTAAAATAGCATTTTAACGGGGATGTTGTTGCCTTACATCTGTAGTGTCTCATGATATTATACCCCCAGGATAGATTCGGATAAAATCATGTGGTGCTGGACAACCTCCTGATTTCATCCATGAAACAACAACATTGTTAAACTTGCATTAGTCTTATAGGCATATAGGCTTTGTCCTTTTGCAAGCTTTCTTCAAAAGTCAAATGTATCTCTTATCACTAGACTATCCTATAAAGGTAAAGGCAATCACAGTATGCGTAAACAACGCGTGTGTTAGACATGAAATGGTCCAACAAAGTCAATGTAGAAAATTAATTGAATGCCAATTTAGGAGCAAGGGCTGTAAAAACTGTTTGGCAACAACCTGGATGCCTAAACCAACTAAAACTTGTTGCGCATGGGCTGACTCAAAACATCCAAATCCTTATTTTTCGACCACTCTATCTTAGATAGATGTTTGACTTAATGCCAAACTTTTGTTTGCTAGCTCATTGGAAATAATGACCTGGCGGTTTGCGCGAATAGAAATCGAAGACTGGACGCAAAACCACTAAACAGACAGTGGTCATTCTTTAATTGATTTTATCATGTATCTCTGACAGCACAGGCAAAGCACCATTGGAGAAAATGTCAAAGTGCAACAATTGTGAGACAGTGTATAATATCTGACAGTTTTGAGTCCATAATATCTTTATGCATCAAATCGGTGAGATCTGCTAAGATGATATCTGGTATGCACAATGTTGCGCTTGAATGTCACATTTCCTAGAATAGCTAAGATTTATATATGATATGTCAGAATAGTCCAAATAAGTGTATTTAACTAAAGATGCTGATGATGATATTATGCTATTCTCCTTCATCCCATGTACCTTACCAACCCATTATATCCTCACCATGTATAATATGTGGTGAGGCTGGCACTTTTTGGGCCCTGGAGCAAAATGGGTATAGTATAGCAACCCCCAACCTACACCCCATCCTTCAGGTCAGTGTCCTCTTTGAGTTCTAGGTTAAAGATTACCATCCCTTGCCCCTTTCTCTGATAACGATTAACCCTGATCCTTCAAAGGAAGGAGCTGATGGAAGGGGTTCCTTGTCCAGCTCCACACAGCCAAAATACATGTTCCCAGTCTGTTTTCTGGAGCTCAAAGAGACTGTCTCGAAGACACGAATGCTCAAGGGCTGTTGTGGCGCCTCAGTTCCATTTTTCCGTAATCATAAAGTGCAAACCGTAGAGATTAAAACGAATACAGTTAGGCTACTCACAAGTAAATGACTAGTCTCCAGTGAAATACGAATAATAGTCTGATCTTGTATATGTATATATAAATATATGTATATATACATACACTTGTCCATATACAAGAAACTTAAAAGCCCATCTGCACTTGGATTAGTAATCCTGTGCAATGACAACTAGTTTTGAGAGGATCGATCGTGACATAACGCTTTAGGTCGCCAGGGCTCAAATGGGAGTTTACTCGTAATCCGGCGATCTTTAGTAGAGAGATATCTGCGTGGGTGTAAAACCAAGCCCCTTTGCTCTCCGAATCGCCCAGTGAGAGGTGCAGAAACTCCCTTTATCGCTCTCAGATTGGAGCACGCGAGACCTTGCGCAAACTCGTATTTTTGTTCACTTAAGTGTTGAAAATATAGTCATCCATCAGAATAGGAGAGAGAACAAGACAAATCTTGTACTTCGCGTTTAGAAGTTTTTGTCGCTGGCCATTTGGGGATGCCAGCCGTTCGACTTCATTGCATTTCAAGACACTGGAATCCGGCAAACGGACGGCATAAAAAGCGTACCTCAGTTGTTGGCAAGAATTTTAAGTTTGGGGTGGGTCGCAACCTAAATTATAGGGCTAAAACACAACATTTGTAAAGAGCGAAGAAAAATGTATGAATCCTCTTTCGTGGAGAAACCTTATCCATTGAGAACGAGAGGCCATACCAATATCTTACAATAAGAAACGGCACTCTTTTGACGTATGTGCGTCACGTGAGCGCATGAACTGGTCATTATTTTAGATTTGGAAGAGGGCCTTATCGCCTCACTGGTCGTGTTTTCTTCCAGTCACTAAAACTCTGCTGGTAACAACTGGCTGGTAATTACACAACAAATGGGATGGGGTCGGCGTTTAGCTGACTGCCAGTAGGTGCCATGCGGGCTCTGAGAGCCAGGGATTGCAGGGTCGGGATTAATACATAAATATAATACATTACGATGGGATTCCAAAGTACTTCCGTTGATTGATCATTAATCTGGTGAGTTATTGCTCTTCGACGTAAAAGGTCACTTGGTAAACCGAGCGCCAATCTGTCACAGGGAGACACAGGCAGCCAGGACGCAAGCCTGGCCTTGTCCATTTTACGTGTTTTACTCCCATAGTATGTTTATAAGTAGGCCTACATGGGTCATGCATGTATACATTGTGACGGTGATCTGTTTTTTAGGCGAACGGATCATGGAAGACGTTAAGAAATGTATAGCGAGTGGATGTAACAGCACCGTAGTGCCGTTAATAAGGGCATAAGGGGAAGACAGTTTGTCCTATGAGAGTGAGGGAAAGAAAACAAACTTGACAGTAAAGTTGACCAAAACTGTGCTTGAGCACTGTTATGAAATTTGAGCCGTGGAACTAGGTTTTACATTTTACAACAAGATTGCCCAAATCCCATATTACCCGTGTAACCTCTTAATAGGCCAATGCATTTTGATCAATTATGCAGGAGCTCTTTGTTGCAATCACAGCAGAAATTAACCACTCGTCTCCATGTTGTTTCACCCTGTTATTTCGTTACCATTTGCACATGTTTGGGATTTCAGAATGGTTTTCGTTGAATTAGTGCTTGGTTAGCCAGCTTTTGATTTGAATATTCGAGTTTTCTGGCTTCTTTCGGACGTTTTTCCACCAAAATTTGGCTCATCAGCTCTTCTGCTTGTATAGCTGCCTCCTCCCTTTGTTCTGAACGAGTAGCGTTGCTGACTGCGGGGTCTGTAGCACCCTTCACTTTGTAGGTAACTTTAGGTTAGTCCAGTAGGGCTTCGGGTCGACAGCGTGTTATCGGTGCTGAAAATCTTCAAAACTACCAGGGTAGCGGTTGAAAAAAAACGGGGCGACGGGGATGGAAGCGAGCCAACGCTGTGCGTGAGTGCGGGGATGCAATAAATAACTTTATATCGCTATAGGCCGCAGTGTCGGGGAGGTCGGGGAATCCTCGTTTTGATTTATGTGTTTGGGGTAGCTGTCAGGAGCGGGCGAACGAGAGCGTCCAACGTTTTTATTCCACTTTTAATAAGAGCTAGGCTACTATGCACACCACCATGGCCATTCAATTTCATTTCAGCTTGGGCCCTTACGTTGGACATATCATTTTCAGCCTGTTTTTGCACTGGATGTGGATATAGCGCTACAATTACGTAGATAGTTGGACCTTATTTTTCTCCAGAACGATGAGGCTTGTGTACCCCGTGTTGAACTGTGGGCGCAGTCCATGCTATTGGGTGACTTTCGTTTATTTTCGATTCATTTCAATGAGGTGTAGTGGAGACTTTGTAAGCTATTTTCTGGCTTTAGCCTACCTCTGTAATTATTCTCATCATCACGCTCATTAAGGTTAATCATCAAATTCATTACACCTATTTTCATCCTGTTATAATAATTGTCACGGTGGAAAGATTTGTTCATGTCACAATAGCCTGCATTGAAATTCCTTATTTAAAACACGGCATTAATAGCCAACATAGGATCGTTTTATTTTCATTATTAATTACAGGACACAATCATCCACATTTGTTATGGATCTATTATGTTGTAGTGTATTTGAGATTTTACATAGACTGCTTGCAAGACCAACCCTGTTGCAAATCATAACCGGATGATTCTTCACATGTTGATCTGTATGTTTGTGGTTCTTTTTTTACGTGAGCATCACTTCGTGTATATTGCTTGCACAGTTTTTGGGACTTTAGATGCCACAATGAAGTACAAATAATTGAAATATGTGGACAATGTAATCTGATAGATCATTTAAATCGAAAAGACCCGGGATTATATCCTATTGGATTTGCATTTATTCCGGTATTGCTGGAATAATTTAAGGTTAACGATATCTGTCACCGGTAGACAAATCTCAGATTGCCTTTGTGTTCGATTAGTCTACAAGAGGTCATATGCACTGTATTGGATTTTCCAGGACCCCGTTTGATTGCATCTTTCTCTTTTCCCCCGCAGTCCCTTCAAGGCTTCAGGAAGCTGCTTTCTTGCATAAAATTCGGTGTTAATAAACAGCATCATCCCGGTAAGAACAATAATGCACGTTTTTAAGTACTCCAGTGTGGTGATGAAACGAGACTCTATTGAAGAAACACCACTGAAATGTTCATAATCTCAAATAAATAATGAAGAATTTACAAAATACAAATAATTGTATTTTTTATTTTAATATGCACTGAACATAGATTGTAAACTGCAATTTGTGTTCAGATATTGCAAAAAAATTGCTCAGTGACAAATGGGGACAATCAACACATACATTGTATATGCAGGTTCAAAGTTAATAATTAAACTTGTTACATAAACAATATTGTGCATGCTTCAGTCTGTATGGGCCTACTTTTAGATTATTCCATTTATGCCATTGCTTGTGGTGATGTAATGACTAGTAGTGCAATGTAATGGTGTTGATGGTATGGGCATGTGTTTTATGCAGATTAGCAACGCAATTACATATCTGTATGACATGTATGACAAACTATAACAGCAAATATTGTCAAAAAAGCAATCAGAAGCAACATGCTGTACAAAGATTCACTTATCAAAAGAAATAGCTTAGTTGGTGAGCCTTCTGTTCATATTTGAAACATGTTGCTGGAACAAAATACATGTACACAGTTTATAAATAAATATAAAGATTGTTCACAATGCAAACATTAAGCAGCATTTCACACTCAGCACCATATAGAAATATATGTTACATAGCCACAAACACAACATTATAGCAGGATGATCACAAGGCCTTATGTTTGGAATGGTATTTGGATATCTGCCGTAAAGCGGAGTAGATTCCAATTTTCTCAAACTTCAGATTAATCCAAACCTGAAGACCGAGAACTCCTGCCATCTAAGTCCAACAATTCCATAATCTTGTGACACACATTAACATGTAGGAATCCCAATCTTTTTTCGCCAGGGCACTGAAATACACGATTCACTACTTGCTCCCATGGGATTGTGCACTATGTGCTTACTCGTTGAAAAAATAAATTATGGGAACAAAAGACTTTAAGATGTTGTTAATTAGTAGGCCTTCAGGATCCATCCCATTTGCCCCATTTAGCAGCAGTTGCAAATCAAGAACAATACCACGTAGGAGAGACTTGCAGACTCCTACATTTTTGCCTCCTACCTTCCTACACCGCTGGTGATCTTCTCTTTTGAAGTGCCCACACGAAATGCATCTTTTGAAAGTTGCTGTTTACTGGCACTGCTGTGTGGTAGAAGTCATAAATCTTACGTAGCCATAAACGACGGGGGTAGTGTCCTGAATAATAAAAATAGAGAGGGAGGGAGGGAGGGAGATGGGGTGAAAAAAAACATACAGAGGGGAAGGGAGAAAGAGTGTGTGAAAGAGAGAGGGAGAGAGGGAGAGAGGGAGAGAGAGGGAGAGAGAGAGAGAGAGAGAGAGAGAGAGAGAGAGAGAGGGAGAGAGAGAGAGAGAAAGAGAGAGTGAGAGGGAGAGAGAGAGAGAGAGAGAGAGAGAGAAAGGGGGGGGGCGGGAGAGAGAGAGAGAGAATAAAACCTTAAAAACTTGAGTTTTCCTTTCCAAAAGGGATCCATGTCTCCTTTTCCTTGTTTCGTAGTCAGATATTTCATCTCCTTGTTTGATCTTGATTTGGGTGTTAAAATGTCACCTCCAATGAAAATACAGAAAGCGATCCTCTGTATTGTCAACATGGAGCCTAAACTTGACTACTCGCTATCTAAGTTTTTCTAAGAACGTGTGTGGCACCAGTTTCGTCTTGGCTTTGAAATATCACAAATGTGCTTTTTTTTTCTTTGGGTGATTTGTTTTACACCCTTCCTTCGTATTGTCAAGTTCGGCTGTTGTCTGTTCTCACAGTCCCCCCACCTTCCTTTTTTCATTTTGTGCATTAGTTATTACACTACGTGGCTGTGCTGGGATATATGTGTTGAAACATTAACAATACAGGGGAAATTCTGTTTCTGCCGCGAGCCAAAACGGGAGCCGTCTGAGCAAAACCCACTTCCTGGTAATCTAATATACACCAGTGGAGGAGAAAAAATGGGGCTTCTCCCGTAACTAAACAATATCACCGTCCTGACACCTAACTGGGAGACACTTAAATAAAAAAAAGTAGCCACCTCTCCCGAAATGAAGGCCCGTGCCCTGTCCAGCACGTCTGCAATTAGCATAATTTTTCACTAGTGACGCTGTTTGATGGGGATTAACGCTCGCGCCTGGCGCTCCAAGTCAGCTCCGTTATTTTCTAATAGCTGCAAAGGCCTTGTGTTGACAGCACAATAAACCGTATGTAAGAGCTACGTGTAGTGGGAATAGCTAACCATCTACAGAAACACACGGGAGAAAGAAAAAATGCAATGGGATGAAATTTCGCGGCAAACTGCGGCTCTCATGCTTGGATTATGATGTTGAGGTTTGCGCCGTGAAAGAACGGGGGAAATCTGAGGCCATTGTTATCAGCGAGCAGGGCGTACCAGTCGGCGGGGCAGCCAGGCGCTCTCTGCCTGTCCATTCGCAGCCCCCCTAGCATTCCTCAGATCTTTCATGCCAGACCGTCTACCCCCTGCCCAAGCCGAGGGGATCCGTGCAGGAGCGCCCGACTCAGGCTCGGGGCCGCCGTCCTCGAGATAGGCTACCGGCGGATATACATTTGCGGCGAGTTTTTAAGGGAGAGGGGAAAGCTCCCGTTTTATTGATTGCATCGAGGCTGAATGTGAAAAATATATGATGCCTGCCCGTGCTTCCATCGTCAGAGGCTAAGGTAAGCTGGTCTGAAATAGGCTATCAGTTTGTGAATGGCGGAGTGTGTGTCCCGGTGATTTATGACCATATGACTCCAATCGCGGTTCAAGAAGAGTTCACAATGCTTTAAGCTTCCTTTCACGCCGCAACCCCCGTTTTCTTCTTCAGATTCTCTTTTCAAATGGATTAATTTCCCCCTGCTTATATTTATTTTCAAAACAACGGGAAAAATAATTTTGTACCCATCTGTTTTCATCGGCTTTGAGGTTCAGTGCATTTGAGGACTGAATCTGTAGGATATCTTGGGACTTTCTATGAAATCATCGAATTTCTTTCCGTATTAAGCCTTACCCTTTAATTCATGTTTGAATATAACACGTTTCGTTTGAAGTGATACTGAGACATAAGGCCTGGTGTTGTCTGTAATTGAACGGAAGCTAAGAGACGTATGAAGATGGCTCGACACGAAAGACAGTTCTGGCGTCCATATGCTATCGTGTATAGCATTTATGGCTACTTTTCATTAATCAGTGGGATAAAAAAATTACCTACATGGATTACTCGACATAACCTACCTTGTGTAGCCTACATATTGCAGACGCCATTTGTAATTTTAGCCATGTTATGACACAGATTGGACACCCAAGTTTGTGTCTAGGCTCGTTGTTGTTGTTGATGTCCCTTTATGGGATCGCCTTTTATCCAGCCCCTTCCACTCTGTACCCCAATAATTGCATTAGAGGCGTATCGCATGGTAAAGTTAGTTATTGTGTTAGGGTTACAAACAGGACAGGACATTACGTGTTCCATTTAATGGCACGGTGATATGATTTAATATATATTATTCTTGCAGCCATTTTTTCGCTTCCTCACCCCCTCTCCCCCTCCTACAATTCCTTAGAGTAAATAATTAGGATTCCGGCCGTCTACTAGAAAGATAAATGGGTGACATTTGTGACGTGGTGAGAGTTGATGTCCAAAAGCTGTAAATCTAACCCCCCTCATCTCTTAGACACATGAAATTGCTTTAATGTCATGTATTAATATGATTGTTTTGCCAATGTTTTCCATTGAAAATTGAAAATATTATTGTATTCGTTTTAGATTTAGAAATCTAAATATACTGAACAATGGGCTACATGATCCATGGCTACATAAACACAATTAGCTTTATTTGTGCACTTTTGCATTTCATTGAATCGGAAATTGATCATTTTCATGGATGTATTGATATTCATATGTGTATGTTGTAAATAGTCTGTTTGAATTTACAGACCTTGCAGATTTCCCCTCTTGAATGTAAATATTATGGTCTATCATAATTGATCCGTTGTTCACTAATTATTATGTTTTTCATATTCCCAAAATAGCCGTTCATCTGCGTAAGATATTTGAGAAGAGGATGATAGCCTATTTTTTTTATCATTCAAACTGAATGGTCTCTAATAAATAATTCAACAAAACTTCTAAACATCAGGCTATGCTTTGTTTTGACTTAGCCTATAGGCCGTAGTCCACTTATTTGTACCTCAAATAAAGACTGTTAAAAACAGACGGCAGTGACATTAAATGTTTTAAAGCTATACCCATGCTATTGCATATTATGAAGCAATTTTCAAACGTTCCATCTGTCTTCAAGCCATCCAGTCGAAATGAATCCCATGTGCGATGGGAATGCTTTGCAAGGTTACACACTGGCCTTTTGGCCACCCCAGCGGTTAACGAATGTGGGGAGCTTTCCAGGGTTTCACCGTCTTGTCTTGTCGAGCAGGCCTAAATGAATCATGCCCGCTTTAAATCTTCCCAGGTTCTTCATCCCCTTCCATTGAGATTGCAACAAAGTGCACAACGAAGGCTAAAATACCGGTTATACCTGTTTTTTTTTATGTTGCCCAAATACGTTACCGTGTAACCGGAGAAACCCCTGAAGGAAGCGTGACAAAAGACGACATCTGCACAGATTTCCCAGCTCAATATAAAGACAATTATTGTAGAAAATTGTTTACAATACTTATGTCCTTTATATTTTAACTACAAATATGTGTGTTTTAAACCTGTCATTGACCTTTTTCAGATTAGACAAAACAAATGTATCCCACTCGAAATCAATGTTATCGCCATATTGTAATGTAATAACGAAAATAAATCCTAACGTTATTGCAGCGTAACGTTATTTAATTGCTGATTGAAGGAGTAAAAATATTACCCTATATCATCTTTTTGGAATTAATGACAAGAGTTATAGCCTATCATGAAACAAAAGCATGCACTACCTATTGGCCTATACCCTACTCACTGGGGCCACTAAGATCTAGGCTAATGAAACCTACTATAATTAAATCGTAAACATTATAAATGAGCCCCTCACATATTCCGTAGTCATTGGTGTGTGTGTGAGAGACTAAATGTTGTTTCGTAATGTGTGGCATGTGTAGTGGTGGTGGTGTGTGTGTGTGTGTGTGTGTGTATGGGGGGGGGGGGGGGGGTTGAAAGAAGGGACGGCCAGTGCAGCTTGCCCTGACATAGCATCTGCAAGCCGTGTTGTGGGAAAGAGCTATTCATGTCATGACGTCTTTCAGCAGGCGAAGATGGATTTATCTCGCGCCTCTCTTATTATGTGCTTCTTATAACCTTTCAGGTCAGCTTCCAAGAGGCCGTTGGAAAGAGACCGTCACGTGACATCTGGTGCCAATGTTCTTCCAGAAGGTCGTCAAGACCCTGGTAGCCGGTTACGCCAATTCTTTTGGAAATGCAGAAAACGACCTACTACGACAACTCGACGCTATTTGGAGGTTACTCGTACCAAGGGGCCAACGGCTTTGGCTATGATGCACCCCAACCTGCCTTCCAGTCCTCACCTCACCTCGAAGGCGACTACCAGAGGTCTGCCTGCTCTCTCCAGTCTTTAGGGGGGAACAGCGCCCCTCCGCAGCAGCATGCCAAGACGAAAGAGCTGAATGGCAGCTGCATGCGCCCCAGCCTGCCACCTGAACACCACCCACCCCCCCAAGTGTCCCCCCCCCCTCAACCCTGCCAACGCCACCAGCAGCAGCAGTGCCCCCGCCCAGCAGCCGGGTGGCAGCGGTGGGGCTTCTAAGTCAGCCGCAAAGACGTCCTCTCTACCCCCCAACCCCACCCTCACCAAGCAGATCTTCCCCTGGATGAAAGAATCGAGGCAGAACACAAAGCAAAAAAACGGCTCTCCAAGCGCAAGTTCAGCTAATGGTGTGTGCTGCCTCTTCCCCCAACGATGTATATTTATTCATGGAACCTTCTCAAAAAGGCATTACGGTAGCATGAATGGAGATTACAAAATGGTGGAATAATCTAATGGTATTCCTCTTTAATAGCAACGAGACTTTCATTAATTTGACACAATGAACAGACGCAAGCATTCTCTTTATTGATGAGTGTTTGAAACCACTCAAGCCAAATGACAGTATATGACAGTGAGACCATAGCATATCTGTTGATCGACAGAGACAATATGTTTTGAAGTCGAATGTTGTTTATTTAGAGATAAGAGAAAACTGCTGCTCGTCAAATATTATCGTTATATGAACTGATATTGACAGACACGCATTTCAACACACACAAACGGTCGATTGACATTAATTAAATCTTAGATTTGCGAACAGCATACAAAACATCGTGGATGCTTTGAGTGCATACAGTTAATGCTTCCTTGGTCCAGAGGTGTTTTGTCTGTTCAATGATACCATTTACGTACAGCCGGTCAATGAAGGGGATCCAATCTCTTAATAAATGCCAAAGTTATGAAGTGTTGACACGTAATATCAGGGGGCTAAGTTTCGAAATATGCCCCTTGCTTTATTAGGAAACGATGCATTCAATTTCCCTGTGTAGTAATTATGTTTTATTTCATTCCCACCCCAGCGGAGAGCAGCGGTGGCGAGAAAAGCCCCCCGGGTTCAGCTGCGTCCAAGAGAGCGCGCACCGCCTACACGAGCGCGCAGCTGGTGGAGCTGGAGAAAGAGTTCCATTTCAACCGTTACCTGTGCAGGCCTCGGCGAGTGGAGATGGCTAACTTGCTTAACCTCAGCGAGCGCCAGATTAAGATATGGTTCCAGAACCGTCGTATGAAGTACAAAAAAGATCAAAAATCGAAAGGGATGGGCTCTTCTTCAGGTGGTCCGTCGCCCACTGGAAGCCCTCCCCTATCCCTGCAGTCCTCCGCTGGTTTTATGAACTCCATGCATTCAATGGCAGGTAGCTACGACGCACCTTCCCCGCCATCCTTCAACAAGCCCCATCAGAACGCCTATGCCATGTCCTCAGCCTACCAAAACCCAATGAAAACCTGCCCCGCTCAACAGAAGTATGCCAACACCGCGCCAGAGTATGACCCGCACGGGCTACAGGGTAATAGTGGCAATTACGGAACTCCCAACATGCAGGGCAGCCCCGTGTACGTGGGGGGGAACTACGTTGAGTCAATGCCCACCTCCGGGCCGTCTATGTACGGCCTCAACCACCTGCCTCACCACCAGGCAGGAAACATGGAGTACAACGGTGCCACGCAGATGTCAGCCAGCCAACATCACGGACCGTGCGACCCCCACCCGACATACACCGATCTGTCGGCGCACCATCCTTCTCAGGGTAGAATCCAGGAAGCACCCAAGTTAACTCATCTGTAGCAGGTTTGAAAAACAAAACAAACGAAATGACAACTTCTACTAACTAACCCATGGGACGCTGCAATGGGGGTTGAAATAAAAAGACGATCCAGTGGTTTGTTACCCTGTCCAAGCTGTTGTCTAGGTGTTGTCTAACCATTGTGCGTCACGTTCCCCATGATTTCCATTTTGATTTACGTTGTACTTTGGCTAAGGAGGGGGCCTCCCCTGAAAGAGAGTAATGGAGAAGTCGTAGTTGAATTAAATGGACAGTTAACAAGGTCCGAGATTTACCTCTTCGAGACCTTTTTGACTCAATGGAACACATGTTATGTCAATGGAGAATTGTGTCGCCCGACTGCGTCAGCAAAATGGCTAATGTTGACATCACATATCCACAGAAAGGAGAACATATCTCCGTCTCAGTATAGTTGCAAGCAAACCACTGGATTGTTTTAGATGACTTCCCTTTCACATTACCTCTCTTTTGAAATGCCACACTAACCCACTGTCCTTTGACATTATTTTCATGTCTTTGCCAACATTGTGTCTCCAAGGAAATTTTTCACACAGTCCTCAGAGTCCCTTGCACCTCCCTCGGGTCAGAATTTGGGCTCACACATTGCTATGCTAAACTAACATTCATACAAACTCAAGGGGACATAAGCGATGGTTGTTTTCGTTGGCATATCATCGGTACAGGGTATAAGAGGAATTAAAAACTCCTTTATTTATGTTAGGCTCCTTGCCTCCTCTCTCTTTGTCTCTCTCTCTGTCTTTCTATCTCACTCTCTCTCACTCTATCTCTCTCTCTCACACCAACTCTATCTCTCTCCCTCCCTTATTCTCTCTTTCTCTCTTTCAATCTATAGCCTAAGGGTTCACTTACATTAGCCAACACTAATGCGAATAGCCCACATTTTTTCATGTCTTGACTTAACGTGGAAACAGGGTATATTTGAACAAAATGCATGTCCGGGAAAAAAGCGTAGGTGTAAGCTTACACTAATGCTTTCTCGTCTGGGCGTCATTGTTGCACTTAGAGTTTACATTTTGATGGGTAAGGAAAAAAATAAATCTTATTTTGAAACGGAAGACCTCCAATCAGTGTCTTTCGCAATGTGTGTTCAAATGAACATCCATAAATATATATTTATTTGTTATAGCCAGTTTAAAAACTTTCTTTTTTTATTATTTATCCCCCATGTATTTATATCAAGAAAAAAATGTACTTTTTTAGTATTTACCTGTTATAAAGACGTTGTGTTCTTGTCATTGTAACGAATTCATTATAGTTCTTGTATTTTAGAAATAAGTAGTTTTATGTTACCCTTGTACATAAATAATGTCATTACTTGTACAGGGGACGCGAGGACGGAATCAGACCGTTCCTGCATAGTCGAGAATTAGACAATATAGATAAACACTTTTTGGAGAACTTCCTTTGTCCTTTGTAGCTCCTTTCATTTCCTTGTCAAGAGTTGTCTGTTGAGCAATTCTTTAATAAAATGTTATGTTATTCAGTTCTATCTGATCCTTTCAACCTTAAAAAGTAGGACCTTGCGTTTGGCCATGTAAGAGAAAAGACTGTTGGGAACATGTGCTCTATCTGTCTCGTGCTTTCCTGCCACAACTCTGAAAGAGCCCTCGGGGCTGCAACTGGCATAATCACGTGGTCCATGGCCAACACAACCGCCTGTTACCTAAAAATATCTGTGCAAATAACAACAAATAATCCTTATTTATGTTAAATAAGCCCATTTAACCTCGATAATTTCACTTATCCTCAGAAAATATAGCACATGGATATACAATTTTTAACAACTAATGTATAATGTTATTTTGTAAATCTACTTTATTGCAAGAAAACCAAAGAGTAACATGTTATGTGTTACATTGTTGTTTGCTGGAGACAAGACACAGTAATACATGCATGTAAAGTTTCTCTCAATAGAATTAGCAACAAAGTGTCCTGTCTTTGTGAAATAGGATGACACAATAGAAAACATTCAAGACCAAAAGCCAAAACAGTTAGCCTGACATTATTAGCAGATTTTCTTTGTACAGTAGACCTATGTATAATTTTGTTATATAGTCGTGTGATCTGGACAATTATTTAATTAAAAATATACCTAATGGAAAAGTTAGTCGAGAAAATAACAGAATAGAAAGTATAAACTAAAGGTTAAACATATAAATCAACAATGGTAAACATAAGCTCATACGTCCTCATTCAACCAACCACGCAAAATACTTAAATTTAACAAGTTGCACTCCCATTAAATAGAAATAGCCTATAGATCAACATTGCACGCCATTTTAGAAGCCTCACGGTCGCGTTAATGGCCACTTTGCCAAACAGATAAGTTTATCTAGCCTATAATATAAAGACAAACAATATAGTCCACACTTTGAGAGAAATACTTCCCACTGTCCCAGTTTTTGCGTAGTCAGCTACTCCACCGAGAACAGGCCGTGTTTTAGCATGCCAGTGTGCCTGACCTCCTATACATACTGCAGGGGAAAGCTTGCAGGCAGCGGCCTACACACTGCATTGTGTTTCTCTTTAGATAGGCCCCTCGCCCACACACATTTCCCCCATTTTTGCCTTTAGACCAGAGAGCAAGAACAAATCCTTAATACATCCTGCAAATTAATTTAAAGCTAATCGTAAATTGTTGGGTGGTTAAGGGATTATTTGCCAACAGTAAACATGGTCTGACGTTATAGCCTGCGTATGGCTGAATCAAAATATATAGGCCCAAACAGAAAAATTTAGAGGGTAAAAAGACGATTTCTTTGTTGAGATCTTGAAGAAAAAGGAAGAATTCTTGAGGGTGGTTGCTGTCAAGCGCTTTGCCGGGGAAAAGATTGATCACCACAGTTCTTTTTTTTCTCTATAGGCTACTTGGTCTCCCAAAATATCTCTTCAGTTACAACACATTTTTTAAGTTACATAATTTACCAATGCATTTTCGACGCAACTTAGCCTTGTGCGGCTTTTAACTCAGCGCTGGAATTAATTCATAAAGGCCAAAGTCTTAAACCACAACGTCTGTTTTTTACAGTCAGGATTCCCAGTTGCAGCAGGCGACCTGGCTGTGAACTTTCGTCAGTCGGCTCAGTAAACAAGCTGTCCATTTTTTTACACCGAAAAACCTACCAGTGGAAAGCTTTGCAGACTGAATATTTCTAAGGGTAAACGCTCTCTCTCTCTCTCTCTCTCTCTCTCTCTCTCTCTCTCTCTCTCTCTCTCTCTCTCTCTCTCTCTCTCTCTCTCTCTCTCTCTCTCTCTCTCTCTCTCTCTCTCTCTCTCTCTCTCTCTCTCTCTCTCTCTCTCTCTCTCTCTCTCTCCCTCTCTTTCTCTCTCCTCACTCACTCACACACATACATTTACTACGCACACACACTTGTGTATGCTAACATTATCAATTGTAGGGCTACAATATAACGAAATTACACACTTACACACTGCTCTTCAATCTGCATCAGCCCTTTGTGATATTATAGCACGTTTCTCTGCTGCACCATGAATAGCTAACATTGGCTTTATGCTGGCTCGCTCACGAAAGAAAACCGTTCTTCGACATTAGCTGATCTTCTTATGAAGACATATCCCATGTAAGATGGGTTGGAAATGTATGTTTTTTTCTTCTTTTTTTACTTGAGGCGCCTCATCTCCTGTCAATCTTTTAAGATTAATGACCTACTCTTGTAAACACGAAGTTTGCCATATTGCAAGTGTGTCTTCGGCATTCACCTAATGTTACATAGTTACATCACCAGAATCGAAAATCTGTTCACCAGTCTCTATTGTTTGGCATAAGGGGCCTCGACAACATCCCACGCGACACAGCTAGGTGAGACACATGGCAACCGAGCCCTTTTTTATTATAATTATTACATACACCCCCTGCTAATACAAAACAACATGATATCCTACGATATATGAACATTTGCTCAAAATAATGCGTTCTTTAGCCACCAGGCCTCGGATTTCCATTGGCTGTTATTGGTCATGTGACCAGGAATTGGCTGCAATTTCGCCCATAGTCTTCAGTTTAGTAGACCAAGGTCCCCATACGCTAGTAATATCACCAATATACACAATTATTAAAGGCCGCAAATACGCCATTGCGGGGAGCTGATAATCACGCGTTTTTGTTATTATTTAGCTCATTTTGGTTTTGCGGTCCGCTTGCTGACCAGGAGACGATATGAATTTTGAATTTGAGAGGGAGATTGGGTTCATAAACAGCCAGCCTTCCCTTGCAGAGTGCCTGACGTCTTTTCCCGCTGTCCTGGAGTCATTTCAAACTTCATCAATCAAGGACTCGACAGTAATTCCTCCTCCTTTCGAGCACACCATCCCCAGCCTAAGCCCGTGCACAAGCAGCCAGGCGCGACCGAGGAGCCAAAAGAGAGCTTCCAATGGCCTGCAGCTTCGGACGCCGCAGTCACACCAGGGCCCTGCCCCGCCAGCGAGCGCTGCTGGCCCGCTGGCACACGAGTTCCCCTGGATGAAAGAGAAGAAATCCTCCAAGAAGTGCCCTAAATCTGCGAATACCACCCTTGCCTCTTCCTCTTCCCCCTCTCCCGCATCCTCCGGATATGCCACCGCAGGACTGGAATCCCCGACAGGTCGGTACATTAAGGAGAAACAAGCCTATCTATTAAAATTTAATTGTTTTCTTTTCCTGCATTGCATGTGTGAATGTAGCATCATGTGGGGACGGCTTTTAAACGGGATCGTTCAAAACCATTGCATGGGAAGGTTTTTAATGGGATATCATCATGATGTTACTGTTTTTATTTCCAGAACCATACTGTGATGCATTTATTTTCTGAAGCATGTTTCCCATTATGCTGGTGTGGTGTGTGCAGACAGGGACCTGCATTATGCTGCAGTGCTGCTTTGCATGAGCCATTTGAACTCATATTAATCATAATACTACTGCATCACACGCTATTCGGTTATATATCACTTTGGTATTCATACATGTATAAAACGAGCTGATATCTGCAACATCTCTAATCTGGTCATAAGATATATATTCTACTAAACCTTTACAATGCATCAAATGTGCCCAATCTGGTGCCTAAAATGTGGTTGTGTGTTGCCATTCTTGGATATAAAGTTGCATTTCAACAGATTTGAAATGTTGCCTTGGAATAGCGATTTAATCGCAGTCTGTGTCAGCACTGTCTTAATGATATATATTCATAACCATGTCTCGGGGCTGGGAGCCATGTTGGATGTCAGTATATAATGGCGAGGCAGTGCACAAAACAAAATATGGGGGCTTGGAGGAATAACGCGTCTCTGCTAACCTGATACAGGCAACATCAGAGAGCCACTGTACTGGAGTGGCTCAAAACAACTGTACAAGGGCTGTACTGGGGATATAGACATAGTTCATTTTTATGGGGGTTTTCAGCGGCGTGCCAAATGTGTCAGCGGATCGTTATAAGGTTGATAGTTTGGACTTATTTATGTTCAATGTCTGGGTTCTTGCAGACACACATGGCGGTCTGGACAACGGAAGCGGGTCCAGGAGGCTGAGGACTGCCTACACCAACACACAACTGCTCGAGCTGGAGAAGGAGTTCCACTTCAATAAATACCTCTGCCGGCCACGACGGGTGGAAATCGCTGCACTTTTGGATCTAACTGAGAGGCAGGTCAAAGTATGGTTCCAAAACCGGCGAATGAAGCACAAGCGGCAAACTACACACCACAGGGAAGGCCAAGAGGGTGACCCTGGAGGATTTGAACCCCTGGAAGGGGCCGATGCCTCTTCGCCTTACTCAAGCCAACCACTGGAAGCCTCTGGCTCGGGTGCGTCCGAGGGCGAGACGTGCAACTCTGCAGCCTCCACCTACACGAACAGCAGTGACAATAATCACCCCACGCCCGAGGATGACCAGCTGAGCCGCCAAGAGCCAGCATCAGTCTCCGATACAACCGTGCGGTCCCCCCCGTTCCCCCTAACGCCCACTACAGATAACCCCACAACAATGGGCGACGCCGGCGCATCTGGCCCAGATCATTCGTTTTCGGAACAGCGGGATGCCGCGTCCGCCTCTCTCTCCGATTTAAATTTCTTTTCGGCTGATTCCTGCCTCCAGATATCTGACGCTCTATCGCCCAGCCTGCAAAGCTCCCTCGACAGCCCTGTAGATTTCTCGGAGGAGGACTTTGACTTGTTCACGAGCACACTTTGTACTATAGATTTACAACATTTACAATTTTAGGACGACAAAAAGAACTTTAAGCAAACAATCGAATTAAGGAGACTGCCCATAGTGTTACAATAGTATGCATCTCGGCAACATTCCTGAATGTTCTTTTTTTGAAGATAGAACTTAACCTGAGACGTACGGATCGAATTATGTACTACTTCCTGGCAATATATTTTTGGTTTATGCACTCGAAATCCCATACGGACTTCCCTTTGTCCAAATTTCAGGTATTTATTGCAATTTTGTTGTCTGGCATCTATATAATTGACAGTATTTAAAATCTCCTTAATATTTCTGACTTGTTCAATGCAGCTCAATCGATAAATAATTCTCAGGAAATGTATCAAATCTATTGGATAGCTGGACTGCTTTTAGAAATTCTCTCTTCACTGGCAGCATCCGTGTTGACGAGTTTTAGAACTAGTTTATTTATTGAGATTCTTTAATAGTACAAATTTCAAATTATTTATTGTACATTATTTTCATAGTTGAAATAAAAAAAACATTTATAATGTGGCCTAAGTGTTGTTGATTGCTTTATGAAAAGACATTGAAAATGCTTTGCTTTTATTAATGCACATATTTGTAAGCTGGAAAGCTGATAAAAATGCAACAGTTTATGAGTCAGTGCCTCATATCCACATGCAACCGTTGACCCAATCTAACACAATTTAGAAATTGCATTACACAGATATTATTATAGCATATGTAATATTAATTGTAATATAAATATGGGTATAATTATTATGACATGTGTGTTTGTGTTACCATAGCCAATTACTTAATTTTTAGGTATGTTACAGACATGTGGCGTACAGGTTATGTCGATGGTTATGTTCATTTTCAGATGGGATTTAGAAGAAGATAAATGGCACGTTTGGCATATTTTGGTATTATTCAGTGTCACTATTTTACTTTGTATTTAACCAACAAGATATTCTACAATTTGTTGTTCACAAATGTTCTTGTTTGTAACTCTTCTTAGATTCTTATTCAAATACAAACCTATACCAAAGGCTATTACTAAATATTTAGGTTGAAACAAATAACGGAGGGTAAAGAACAGATCAAGCGCACACCGTTAGCCAATTTATTGTTTTCGTCCAGGCTAACTCCCTGCGTGGTGCATTAAGCCATAGGCCGGTCTAGCTCAGCTAACATTGTAGCCTAGCATGAGGTGCTGGGTGAGCTGGAGTCTGGCTGCTACCCTGCTGATGCAAAATGGCGCTGAGAACACAATGGGCGATATGAACAATAACGCGGCAGCCATTATAAGTCACTCGTCACTGTGGATATAGCATAATAAGCCACTACGCAACATTAAGGCTGACTAACTGACCAACATCAAAGACTTTCTCAAGGATTTCATTGTAATTTTTTAAATTATTATTATTATTATAAACAGGCTAACATACAATAATAATTTCCTAAATCTTTATGGTAAAAAACGTTATTGTAGGCCAATAGCCTATGCTTTTATTATTCCTATGATAATATAGCAGACACAAATGTGCAATATTTAAACCTTAAAGCTATTTATATCATTATGTGACTCAGTCAACAACCGTGCTCATCCATGTCCCTCTTGTAGTTTTATCTGTGTTGGAATAAGCTCTCTCTCCTTGTTACTGATTCCACCCTCCCCCATGCATGTTTGCCTTCAGCTGCTCAACAGCACAAACTGCCTTTATCTTCCTAAACCACCAGACACCAACTTATAATTATTGAATTCTGTATTGATGTCACCTTATTTTGATGGTATGGAAAAATCTGGGTTGGCCTGGGAAACATAGCCTAATCATTGCAATCTTGTCATGATATCCTTTTCTTGCAGCTACTTATTAGCACCATGTTCTTGACATCTCCACTACACTCTTCCTGTCTGATGTGCAGAGTGGATCAGAAGAACCGAAATGGCTCCCAGTGGGGGTCGGATCAGGTTTAAGGAGAGGAAACTAGGAATCAGAACCGGGTCACGGACCTTTGGAGTCACCAATCACCAGGGGGGCCACATGAAAAGCAATTCAGGGGTTCAGCCAAGGCCAGTTTGAGTGTGTCTCAGGGAGACTGCAAGACTGTGTCTGCGGTAGGCTGTGTGGATGTGTGCAAGGACACAACATATACCAACCAGAAGCAGTCAGCCTCCACTTCAGTCCCCAAAGAGACAGCGACAACCGATCGATGTTGCCCCCCAGGGGTCCCTATCTGGGGGGCCAGAGAGGAGCCTGACTACTGGGTCTGCATAGCAACCACTGACTGACTCACATGAATCAATTCAACATCCAAATGACCACCACAATGAATGGGGTCATTTTAGTTCACTGGTGTGTGTGTGTGTGTGAATATCCAGAAATGTTTTTGATATGAGGTAAGTGTGAAACTCAGCCACAAGTCTTGACTTGTACACTTTTTGTTTTATTAATTTATACAATCGTTACCGCATTCTATCTGAGACCATATCGCCAAACAACCGGAGGCGCAGGAGGGGATGAGGCGACTGTTTAGACAACAGAAGTCATGCCCACGGGGCACTCCTGGCTTTGTCAATACAGAAGTGGGAGGTGATGGTTGACGGATGTATGTGCTTGATCATTTAAGGTGTGGTGTCTGTGTCTTTGCTTATCTATCCATATTTGCTTTCCCTGGCCTCCTGCCAAGGCTATGAGAAGCCGGTTATCTGCCATGTTTCCTTCACAATCGGTAGCAATCAGGACATTTGTTTACTTCTTGTCATGAGTCATCTTTAGACTGCTTTTCCAAAGTGTTTGTCTTGGACGGTGGCAAAGGAGGATGGCAGAGCAGAAGGAGGGAGGTTTTGTGCCTGAAGAAAAATTTCACGGCACAGATTTTCCAGTATGACGTTTGCACAGTTATGTTTACTCATACAGTAAGTGCAGGATGGGAAATGATTTACCGCTCTAGCCAATCACATTTGAAACTGACGTTGCCTGTTTGCTGCAAGTCTTCTGTTTGGCTGAGTCAGATCACATGACCTAAAAGGGCTGGGCAAGAAACCAGGAAGTCCCACAAACACAGACAGACGATGTATCACAGTATAAACACAGAGAGCAATTTTTAAGGGTGTATCTATAAGTGACCGTTTTAAAATAAAATGTTACGTAAATTCTGTGTCTTATTGTAGACATATTGTATTGAAGGGAAATAGGGGGTGTCATGTTGTACAGTTTGTATGCTAAACAAAATGGGGAGAAAACGTAAACATTCCTTGTTTTTCCATCACATATTCATTAATATTATAATTTTTTATTACACAAGGTAAAATATGAAGATTATATTTTACAAGGAGGAGTGGTTATTATTGGAGTCAATAACAAATAGAGAATGAAACAATAACCATGAAGTAGTGAAAGGGAGAACAACAGGAACACATTTGTTACATTTTCTATATTCTCTGATTGTGCTGTGACATCATTGCGCTGAAAAGACAGGAAGTGAGCGATCTCTTTGCAGTTGGTTTGAAGGCCAAGAGGATGGTGTTGAAACACTTCAGGATGTTCCACATAACTATGGCTGCACATGTTTTGATGTTTGTGAAAACATTTCTTTGGGGCAACCATCAAACAACTACAAATTTGACGCAGTTTGCATTAGATAGATAGACTACTTTAGTGATCCCCAACAAGGAAATCAAAGTGTCTTCGCTGCCAGGTACATGACACAGTCACAATCCAATCACAAATTCAATAAAGATATACGAAAAATAAATAAAGAGAATCTTCATGTAAACAATCAATCCTATCATCTCATTTTCACAAACTGAATGTGAAAGAAAATGAACAAGTGCCTGTTAGAGACCATTATTTATATTATACAAAATGAACATTGTAGACGACGGCACAAACTGGAGCGCTACACGGCGATCTCTGGTGATGCCGTCCACAGATCTGGTGACGTGTTGTCAGACCAGGATCACAATCGTGGGTAGCTAATATTTTTGTAGCTGAGGTACTTTGATTTTCATTTTTCTTGCTTAACATCTAATACCACAGTACGTCAACTTGTCAGAAGAAAGCAGATGAAAGAAGCTGTAACCAAAGTCAGGTTAACCATGATTACAATACCTGTGGTTTGGACTGAGTTCCATGCGGCGTTACGTCCCAGTCGGGCCCCTCCTTGTGTTCCCAGGTGTCGATGTGGTGAGACAGCATTGGCTGACAGCCAGAGAACTTTTAGTCTTATCAGAGATGGTTCCTCACAGATAGGACCAATCTGATGTGGCAGTGAGTAGCCATCCAACATGACTGCCAAAACATGTCCTCGACCGGCAAACGCAGACGCCCTTGAAATCTCACAGGTAAGGAGACAGCTTAATGTGTTAAGTGTACTTTTGTCACACGTTTATGTGTGATTTATCTTTACACTTCACACAAATTGCTTATCTGACTTGACTGTGGTTGTCAGTTGCAACTACGGTGAGCTACGAGGGTTTTTGACCAGCGTAGAGATGGATTGGAACAGATTCTGGCCATCAGATCATGAAGAATGTTCTCTTGAACTAATAGCAGGGACTTGTTTTATCTTAGAATGAGTGATCCATGCTGTATGTGATGCAAAAGTATTCCCAGAGCGGCATTAGTGTGTGTGTGTGTGTGTGTGTGAATGTGTGTGGTCTCACCAACACATGGTCATGTCAAACAGTGCCACCCTTGTAGTGACCCAGGAGGGCCTTCTCAATCAGCAACTCATACAGGATGTGACATCATAGAACACAGTCCTTCACATGGGCTTGCAAACAGAGAACACCCTGCAGTCATGCCATCCGGCAACCACTCTCCTCTCCCAGACCTACACATTTATGAACATTTAAAAGAGCACGGGTTGGCATTAAGATGACGTTCCTGCGATTAACCACATCCTACTCGTTCTTTTTCGGTGCGTTCAACTGAGGATTTGGTTGGCCCCGAAACGGGATGTTGCAGAGCCCAGGGCCTTGAGTCTATCTTGGCCGTACTGCTTTGGAGTTAGAGATAACTGTAAGGCTCTGGAGCTCAAACAGAGCCCGGCACGGTAGATGACGACTACAGACTGTTCCTGTTTTCCCTCTCGTCTCTTGTTCCGGGACCAGCCCTGCACGGCGGAGCGGCTAATGTAATAGCGCTCCGACTCGGCAGTCGACAGGGAAATCTCTCCATCCCTGTCCACTATCACATTCCATGCTTTTCGGGAAGGACTGATGCCCGCTTCCAGGAATGTGGTAATGGGTCACGTGACTTTCTAAAAGCCTGAGCGCGCACAGTGTTCCCCTACATGCAGAGGAGGGATCCGATGACAAGGCTCTTAGAGCGTAGGCCGGCGACAATCCGCACACTTCACCAGTACAGCGATATGGAAGAGACAATGGTTTATCAAAATCAGTGGCTGTAGGTCTGAGAGGCAGGACGTGGTCTGTCCTCTCTCAGGAAGTGGGACTGAGCGACACTGGTTAACGCCGAGACTTGCCTGTTCAAGTCTCCCTGCAGCCTAGGAACACGGGTAAACAAGGAAGTAGGAATGCACTATGTGAGGCACCGTCTCGTTATCACAGGAATATACAGTGAGGTTCATTAAACATGGCATGAATTTGTCAGAGAGGATGCAACGACAGTTTGGGATGATTCCATGCTCGCTGCATGGAGAGGTTAAGAAGAGGTCAGTGGTTTTTACTGACAGTTAGAAACGACCATCTAAAAGGTTCTGCCACAATCCTAGTTTTCATCTACAGGCAGTTGTACTGTTAGAGGGGTCAGTTACATTAAACACGATTGTTGTTGTAGTTTTCTGGCATTAACAGGCAAAAGAGATGTTTATAATTATTCTGACTCACATTTAGGTGGGCCAGAAAGTGGTTAAAGCTATTTGTCACAGACCTCCCCCCCAGAACTGCCCCTACTATTAACACATAACTTTCTCTGATGTATCGACATAGTGTGTGATAGCAGACATTATGAAATGATAAACTATAGCTGTCAGCATTGACTCATGCTTGCTGCATGAAAAAATGATCTCAATGCTCTACCATTCGGACAACCAACATTAAGTCAATGCAAGCCATCGATTGCAAGAAATAAATAAGAAAGCTGAATGAATGGCTTAGTGCTTTTTTGCTTTTAACAGAGAATAAGAGACAGAGAGAGAGGGACAGACAGACAAAGGGAGAAAGAGAGAAACACAGCGGAAGAGAGAGAGAGAGACAGAAAGTATAGTGATCTTTTTAATACTATGTTGGGTGGCAGAAAGGCTGATTTGCATTTGTGGTCACAGGAAAAACAT
The DNA here is from genome assembly GCF_021917145.1 of Hypomesus transpacificus. Lineage (NCBI taxonomy): Eukaryota > Metazoa > Chordata > Actinopteri > Osmeriformes > Osmeridae > Hypomesus > Hypomesus transpacificus. The sequence continues at coordinate 16,148,246 of NC_061076.1, read as the reverse complement.
ACACCATTCCACTCGGAACCCACAACAATAAATATGATTTTGTTTATTTATGGTTATGGAACAATCTTACATGGATGTTTGAGTCAAACATCCAGGCAAACATCAGATGTTTGCAAATGTTTCTCTCCTTGTTTTCTCACAGCCCTCCAGAGGTAGCTGGGCGTGGATCCCAATCCAGGCCCACAAGGGTCTGGCTGGCAACATCAATAGGCTTAGCCGCTCAACTCTCAAACATTTGTGTTTATGCTAACACAAATCACTGTGGGGTTTGCATACATATTTGCACAAAGCACTTACCAAATGTCAACTATATCTGGCAGAGGGGATTGTGAGAGCAGGGGTGGAGTAGAGGAAAAGGGTGATGATGCCATGTTGAGAGACAACCATAAGAGAGACAAGCTTGCCCTCAAACAGATGAAGCGCAGCCCTCGAATAAACGCTGCACCAAAAAAAATCTGAAAACGGTTATTTAATTGGTTAATTTCAACCCCAGTATTTATTACACATGTACATAACTTTCCGCACAGCTTTCTGTTTGAAAGCAAACGTGTATGAACGTTTCGGCATGCTGCTTCAGATTTCTACACAATGTAGAACACTTGTATTTGAGACAGTTGTACTACCAACGCACACCTAATTGATAGCCAATGAGAAAGGGAGTTGCAGCACTCAACAAACAAGCAAAGCAGGTTCATGCAGGGGGACGCGAGACCTAGCGCAACTAGCAAATCGTCATCACGCGTCAGGCACACGCTCCTAACGGGCGGGGTATATAGCAGGGATCCCAGCTCCTGCATTGCTAGTGCGACTCAAACTCTCTCGGCCTCCTGCGGCCTTCACCTCCCCGGCCTCCACCCTTTTGTCTGGTCTTCTTTTTCTTCTTTCTCAGGGGGAATGCGTCGCTGCTCTTTGCCCGGATGTCGAGGCGGTGTCTCAGGAGACGGTGTCTTCGTTGGGTGCGGCAGGGAGCCGCTGCGAGCACAACAATACGCCAAATCAAATATTACAATGATGTATTGTATCATATGGAATAAAGTATTGGTCAAAAAAACTACTCAGTCCTCCTGCCTGAAACAAAGAATAGTTAAGGAGGTCAGCAGTAGTAAATGAAAACTGCATTTTTAGCTGCATGATTAATTTGTCAAAATGCCAGTAACGAAGTTGTCTATGGCTGCACGCTGACCTCGAATAAACGCCGCCCTCGAATAAACGCCGCACCAATAATGAACTGCGTTTATTCGAAGAAATACGGTATTTAATGTTTATGGTTCTTGCCTGCTAAATGAGGTAGGAACTAAAAGCAGCAACTAGCTTTTAACGATTCATCAACGACTGGTTTGAAACCGTCGTTATCTTACGATGGATTTAACGTGCCGGGAGTAACCATGCTTTCGGGAAACGCATCTTCAAGATAACTTGACACTCACGATGATCGTATGACGCACGCAGGTTAGTGCTTCGGAAACCTAGGCTGCGTTTCCCTATAACGATTGATCTTAATTGTTAAGAGTTTGCTACCACTAAATTACGAACAAGCGTGATATTTTACGTGCGTTTTCCAAACATGCTTTTCAGAACGTTCGTCTGTCTCTTAAGAACTACTTAAGATGCTTCCCGGATGCGGAAATGGGATTGTTCTGTCGCAACTTCAAGACTTTTGTTAAATAAACTTTAACCAAAATAATTGAGTAAACAAAAAGTATTATTTACGGTCGGTACAAAAAAGCATTTAACCTATGGCTATACCATAATTATTATGATCGTTTTTAATCAATATCCTATGTGGTTAAAAATAGTTCACATGATGTAACCATGTTTAGCCTAGCAGGTGTCATGACTTTACAATCAGCCTGAGGCATTTATGAAATGCTTTTTTATGAAACTATTTGATTAAAGACATGTAAAGCCTAGTTATTGAAACATATCCACATTTCAGTTAAACTTTTTTTAAACCCTCCAAGTATGCTAGTACTTTTAAAAAGTTAAACAACAAAAAAACAACAACTAAATAACTAAATTTAAAAAATCAAAGATGTAAAATATAAATAATTCTCTTTTTTTCATCTCGAATTATCTTTACGCATCCATGTAGCCTTGTTTTTAGGGTTGGTCTGCTGGTGTCTCCACTGAGTCTCTTTGCTTGAGATGCACATTGCGAGCTACGACTGGACAGGAGCTCTCGTTAATCTACGAGCATTTTAAAGAGCTTCTTTAGCTACGATGGATTTAGGAAAAGGCCCGTAAAACTAAGATCCGTCTTACGCTGGATTCTACGATCAATTTAGGCTCACGATGCTTTTGGGAAACGCAGCCCTGGCCTAAACCCAGTCCGAAAAGGATAACATGGGTGCAAGTTTCCCAAAGCACTGCGTTGATCCACGTAAAACGCCAACTATAAATTAACGTTTTCTGTTTTCTTTGATTTGGCTGACTGCGAAAACTTTGTTTGTGAAATTGCACCCGCATCCTACCACTAGAGGGTTAGCGCAGTTGTGCTTTGAAACTAGCCTAATTATCATGTGCATGCCGTGCTATCCTGTATCTGTTTGCTAGCAGGATTCCCCAGAGTGGATTACATGTGGTAAATTGTAAAGAGGATGACAGTGATCAAAGGTTTCAATTCTAATCCCTACTCCACTTTGCATTTGAATTCGTCCTCAGATTCTCTTGTTACAGTTTGAAATGAGCTTCTGTTGCCTATGGTGATTTGACGAAAGCATTTGAAGCCTAACTGGCTACTGTCCTATCCTTCAAAAAAAGTTTGCTTTGTGATATTATGGCCGACCTTACGGAAATAATTTTACAATCAGATTTAAACAGAAAGTTTAATCAAATCATGGACTACTTGGTGAATAATGTCTACCGAAGGCCCATGAACCAACGGGTAATAAAAAATAACTATTCTGTCAAGGATTAAGCTACAGGATATAGGCTAAATGGTAAACATATTTTTTTGTGGCTCATACTTAAATCTTTCCACATTAAACTGATTGGGAAGACGCGGTAGTATTTTTCAAATTAGTATACACATTTCTTTATTTCAAACGTGAAGCAATTGGCTTTCTAGCATTTACAGCAATCGGTCAATCTAAAAATGCGCATCGACCTACATGACAATGTGCTTTTATCTGGAAAAGCATATTACCTATAGTTAAATTTAAATTACATTGTATGCACACCTGTCCTCCAAATTACAAAATGTATTATTTTGCAAAGGTTTTTAAAGATACGCGTGTATACAATACACCTAAAAGAGCTAAATAAAACAGTGAAATTTCTTTAGCAAGAAAAATCTTCTATTGAATGACACGTGGATATGTCAACTCCCCACAGAAGATAAGTAACCTTCATTTGAGAGGAGGCAGCTAAAAGCTTTGAGTACTCTTAAGATAGAAAAGATACCTTACCAGAACCAACAACAAACTAGTATAGGTCTGAACTTTTGGCCGCGCAACCACCCTTCTCCAAGCAGAGATGCGAGCCGAACAGTAAACATCCTGACAAGTTACAAATTACTGTGGGCGTCATATTGTTAACCTCTCTTGTCCAGCACGGAGTAATGAGCAAATATATTCTAGATTCCTCAGTCCCCATCCATTGCGCGTGGGCAGTTTCATGAAGAGGCAGAACTCCTTACCTTTTGTCACTACATTTAATAATTAGCCTTTCTGGTTTCCTCTTTTTGTCCACCCACGTTGACAGAAAGTTAAACAACTCAATCATTATATTTTCGATTTAGTTTAATGTTGATGGCCACCTTTTTCATTCAGTGTCACTAAGATTATGCCTCATTTTGTTTAAATTATGATCTGCCTAACATCAATAAAAACGTGAAGTCAGTTCAAAGTATGTCTCATTCAACAGAAAATGTAGCCTGTACAATGGCCTACTCTACTATTCATAGTAGATATCCTGACTTCCCTCGTGATGTGGGTTGCCAGAAGGCTTGCTGTCGGCCTAACCTAGTTTCTGTAACAGATCAGCTCATTAATTCAATTAGATTCCCCAATACAGATCCGGGACTGATCCAAAAAACATTACGTCAATTCAAGTGTTAAACGGATTCCATCCTCCCCAAAACTGATATGGGGCTCTCTACGATCCATGTTTATGCACAGGCCAAAAATATCTAATGATATTATGCAATACAATGAAAGAGCTAATATGAGTCCCGGACAGTCCCTACAGTAAGGCTAAGTAGCTTGATTCACTATGTGTGATACGAATATGCTGTTTCCAGAACATACCACCCCAGAAAGATATATGTTATCTCCAATACAACAAAAAAGAGAAAAGAGAGAAGCGAATGGGGGATGTAGCATTGTAGGAGAATATCCAAACTCTTTCTTTATTTCTCTGCCGGTCAGTAGAGCCTTTTTTCAGAGCGGCTTGACATGTACGTGCTGTTATCAGATTGATGGGCCGGTTTGATTGAAGTGGCTTTGTCATGCAAATGTCAGCTGCTTGATGGATGAGTGCGGTGCGCTGACAAACTTCTGGAGGTCCCCCTCACCATTGGCGCCGTGACGGCTCACGTCACCAGCAGCTGAGGTAAGAAAAGTGTTATAGGGAAAGACCTGGGTGACTTGATCCGCGAGCTGAGCTCTTTCCTTTTTTTCCTCGATACCTTCCGCATGACAAACGGCCGAGAGGTTGCAGGGTAAGGAGGATTCCCCTTGAAACGCATGCAGGCTGGCCCTCCATCATCAATTGCGCATGGACAATTCCAGAATGAACTCTTTCCTTGAGTACTCAATTTGTAACCGTGGGACGAACGCCTACTCACCCAAGTCTGGATATCACCACTTGGATCATGGTTTCCCGGCCTCCTTTCATACGGGCTCCACCACAGCAACTGACAGCTATAACGGTGATGGACGGCTTTATGTCGGAGGCAGCGCGCAGGTCGCAGCAACCCAACATCAGCACCAGAGCAGCAGTTACGCGCATCCCAATCACCAGTCCCAGACGCACCATGCCAATATGGGAATCCCCTATGGCGGCACTGGAAGCTCTGGGTATGGGACTCAAGCATGCGCGAACCCGGACTATGGACACCCTCAGTACTTCATAAACGAACAAGATGGGATGTACTATCAATCATCGGGCTTTTCCACCTCAAATGTAGGCCCCAACTACGGATCCCTTGCAGGGACGTACTGCGGAACCCAAGGGGCCGTTCCCGCGGCCCAGTACCAGCACATTGGCAGTGAGATACAAGACCACCAGCGGGGTTTTTTGCAGAGCACCTATGTTGACATTTCAGCCTCCCAGGAGAGGGAAAAGGACACGGAGCAAACTCCACAAGGCAAAACCTTCGACTGGATGAAAGTGAAGAGGAACCCCCCTAAAACAGGTGAGTTGTGGGGCCTCAAGAAAGCAATGCTCACAGTTGTATGAAAATGAACAACACAAGATCGGGGAAATGTATATTTTTTATTTGTGTTGAACCATCCAATCATGTCACCTGTTTCGGGTTGATTCTTCGATTATAGAGCCTAATGTTTGATCTACGCAAAGGCATTCACTCACGGTTCGTTTTGGTCAGGAGAGCATAGACATTTAGGGAATGCCAGCCTTGCCTATCTTGGTTTATCTCTGATCCATAACACACCGGGAGTTTGGGGGGCTGGATTCTAGGTCAGTGTGATATCTCTGTCCAGACACGGCTCTGGTGACTCCGGCTGCGTGCATGCCTGACATGTTATTTTCTCCCCCGTCTGCTCGCTTGCTAATGCATCTAGCAGACGTGCTTTCATACGCCCTAGGAAGTGGCCCAACGCTGTTATCTGAAACGACCCCAAGGTTCTCATTTGGCTTCATTCGTTTTTGTTGGCCCCTATTGTGTTCCACGGGCCTTTCCTTCCTCGCTTATGCCCGTTTGGAAGTTGTGCATAGATCTACGTCTCAAACTTCTCTCGGGTGAGACCAGCCCCAGTAGGCTAGGGTCATAAAACATGCATCCATAAGAGTGCCAAAGGGAATATGGTTTTATATGTATCGTGTGCATTTATATCTCTATACGCGGTTTGACTTTATTTTCACTGTGGGCTATGAGAAGCGCAGGAGATTGAGTCTTTAAACTAGCATCTGAATAATATTTGAAGTGTATTTATGTAAGGGATTTGTGTCCAAATTGCTTCTCGGTCTCATTGTCTCATTGTCTCATTGACGTTTTTTGATCACTATAGTTTTTGCACGATTTATGATGCTTTCTGCATTGTCCCTCTTTGTAATATATATTCCACCAATTTGAAAACGAAACTGAAATGTGAAATGTAAAATTCATGCTATTTTTTTCAGAATTAAGAACCATTCCTTAATATCAACTATCAAACACCATCTAATTAACCATCCTTCTCGTTTTTCACAGTCAAAGTTACAGACTATGGAATGGGACCCCAGAACACAATTCGCACCAACTTCACAACCAAACAGCTAACTGAGCTCGAGAAGGAATTCCACTTCAGCAAGTACCTCACGCGAGCAAGGCGCGTGGAGATTGCTGCCACTCTCGAGTTAAACGAGACCCAGGTGAAGATCTGGTTCCAGAACCGCCGGATGAAGCAGAAGAAGCGCGAGAAAGAAGGCCTTGCCCCGGCTTCAGCCACAGGCTCCTCCAAAGACCTGGATGACAACTCTGACCATTCCTCCTCCACGTCACCAGGCATGTCCCCTAACTCGGAAACATGATGGAGATAATTTACAAAAACTCAAGGCACTGAAATGCCACGAATGGGGGAGGGGGAAAATGTATTCACCAGCAAAATATTCCTCCCGTATTATCGAATTGACTATTCCACTGTTTATGCGAAATGTCTGTAACTGATGCCTATTTAAACATCTTCGATGTAATTTAAACTCAAATAATTAGCCTATATGCACACTCAGAAGACAAAAGGAAGCGGCTATGCACAACGTTTTTTTATGATCAAACTAGACATTTGTTTTCACAATCTGGATATACAGGGTCTTCAGTCTCAATGCCTCTTAGGGGGGATGCACTTTTGGATGTTTACAAATCTCAAAGCGAGCCTTATAATACCGACAGGGAGCCTCTTGGCAAAACATTGTGATATTGTTGGACTTGCTTTTATTTTGTAGTAGTTTTGTAAGTTGTATGCGGTTGTTTCAATTTGTTTATGGCCTTTCAGGCGACATTACAGGCCCACAAAACTGCCTCCTGAGGCCGAAAGGGTTGCTGTATGAATGATTCCTTGCACTATAGGATTACAGGGTATTATACGAACAAGTTGAGTGAGTGTGTGTGTGTTAGGGTGTGAATAATTCAAACACAAGTTCATGGAGTAGGCATATAGAACGAGATTTATTATGTAAAACAAATCATTTTTTAGTAGTAAACTTATAAACGTATATAGTATTTAGAACTTGAATCAAAACAGTCGAAGATGACGTGATCACAATGGCAAACTAACTTCAACTATCCAATGAAAGAAGAATATAGAGCATACGAAATGTCATAACACAATTTACACCTCTAACAGTCAACCCAACTCGCAAATATACAGTTGAATTAGACACGTGGGAGATTCAAATGTTGCCACCTTTATAGGCAAAGAAAGATACGTTTTAAAATGTGAATGTATATATGACCCTGTACTTTTTCTTTTTTTCATCATGCAGACGAACTAAGTTGTATTAGTTTGTCGGCTATGTATTTCCTTTGATTAATTTCTCAATCGAAATGTTGTCTCTGAATCTACCTCAAATAAAAACGTATTTTACAAAACGTGTTGCAGTTCAGATTTCTTTTTATAAATATAGGCTAGTTTATTTCCACGGTTTCCAATTTTCATGTTCGAATGCGAATTCTCATGGTGTAAAGACGAGGACAAAAGGGCTCTGGCGAGTGTTTCAGCCTACAATGTTGCAGCACTTTGGGGACCTGCCATGCATACTAATGAGTTATGGACCCCGTGCATTTCAATAGTTTCCTTGAATTGAGTACCCTCGATTTGACCTTACCAGAACTCTCAAAATGAGAAGGCCTGCAAGCCCAACACTGTTGTCTATGCACGCTGCGCATAGGGTGTGGAATGTTGCGTTGCATTCCGGGTGGTTCCCGTTGACCTTTTTACCTCTTGACGCCTCTGGGATATCTAAACATGTAAACAAACTCCCCTTCTCCTCGATCCCTCCCTGCCCAGTTCTCTCAGCGTCACTCTCCGTGGCCTCTCAAACAATCCGGCCCAAACTCTAGGCCAATGCATTGTATCACATTTGCTGGAACACACCCCGATTGTTTGGAAAGGTGAAAAACCTGCATTCTTTAGACTGCGGTCTTGTTTGTCCATGTGTACTAAGGTGCAGCCGCCTGCAGTGGAGCCGTCAACAGTTCGTCCAGGGGACCTGACCCCAGGGCCAGTAGGCTAGCCTACGCAACAACAAAAAAGATGGAAAAATAAAGTGCAATCACTTTATGGGAAAAGAAAGGTTTAACAATCCGATCGATAAACATTCACAACAACATAGGCCATTGAAAATTCAAATGTAAAATACAAGGTAGAATTTATATAGGCAAGGACGTTCCTTGCTAGCCTTCTTCAAAGCAGCTGGTGTTCATTTTGCTCATGCTGGGCCGTTTGTACCGCCTCTCAGGAGCTTTGATCTGTGACTGACCCATGCATGCCAGTCACCGCTGTCACCCCGTTCAGATACACGAAAAGCTGGATGCACTGAGGATGTGCTGTGTAGACCAAAATACGACCTTTACAAGTTCATTGCTGAATCATATATTGTCCAACATCATTCCTCTCAAAAGTAGTCGATTCAAGGAACATAGCTATCTACATTTTTATCGGCCTATTTAAAGTTAGAAGAATGTATCCTTTCCATGGCCGGGTGAAAGTATTCCAAATGAATAGTCCTATTAGGCTACTTTTTAGACTCTGCAAGTTGACGAGTAAATATTTCGTGTAACCATAATCATGAACTCATTTCTAAACCTGCTGACATTTATGTTGTGAAGCCGTTATTCATGTTAATGTCAACTAGGCCTACTAAACAATTACATTAGGCTATACTCCTGTAAAAAACAATTAGGCCCATATGATCCAACTTTTGACGCAGTTCTGATGCAGATTTACTCGTTTGAATCCTTACATGTTGGAAGTGTCTGCTTCGTTATCTGCAAAGTGAAACGAGGTAACCGTCGAACTACTAACTATGCCGATTAATTTCTTTCACGAGCCCATGTCAGCTCCACAGACTCTCCCCAAATTCAAATACTCCATCAACGCTGCAAAACCCCTCAGTGAAACCCCAGCCTCCTGAACTTGAGATGAGTTATGGGAGGAAAAACAGAAGTCAGGGGGTAACCCGATGAGTTCACCCTGAAAGAATCTCTACCCTCACCCCGCCTTCACCTCCCTTCCCATCTGTCCAAAATACGAGTCTCTTGTCTTTTCCTGGACTAGGAAGTCGCATCATGTCTAAATTTGCCATCCAATTATAACGCTTAAATTAGCTTCCTGAATTATACGACCCAGCTGGAACCGACAGGTGAACGGGGGAGTGGGATTTGGAGGGCGCGCTGACAAGGCGTGGAAGGGTGTGGCTTGGGGCCCTGGGGGGTCCTGAAAGGTTGAGGAAACGAGTTTGCCATAGTTTTTTCCTCAAGTCTTTCTCTCGTGGCCTCACCTCTTCTCCAAAGTTTACGCGAGCTTGACAGTTCCATTTCATCCCCTGACCCTCTGACGGACGGCTTCAATATTTACACAGGCGGATCGGTTTGCCTAGGCCCTGCCTCAAACAGCCCCGGACTGCCAGCCTCGCTCTCCCCAGGCCCAGGTTCACCCTGAGTTCAGACCCAAATTAATTCTCGAGAGGCGTGGGTCAGCCTGTCAGGAGTCGCGGATGAGCTTCCATCCCTCTCGCAGGGTCAACCACAGGTCTGCTGCGCGCTCCTCTCGCTCTCCAAGCAAGCTGCATGCCTGGAGCGGCACTTGAGGGGGTTCGCTTTGTCCTGCACGGATTCTATAGAATCTCACCGTTGTTTCTCTCGCGTCTCTTTTCTCTTTCCTTTGATTCCATTTACAGAGTTCTGTACTGTAAATATTCATTTTGGGGTAGATAAAAGCCACAGCTTTTCAAACGAATGAGCAGCGAACCTGTTTCTACAAGTCTCTCTAGAATTGTGTTGGCCTTCCCGTTGCCTGTAAAAAGGTCAGAGTTCGATTCTCTGTTGAAAAGATCCATAAATGACTACAATGTCCTGTGACCATTTATCTTTCTAATGTGACCAAGCATACAGTTCAAAATACCTCAAAATGAAAAGCTTATATTTCTGCTGTTGGCTATAGTCAAATATCTAAAATAACAGCCTATAGGCTGTGAATTTTTTATTTTTAACTACTGGTAAAAAGGCAAAATGTTAACAAGAAACGAAATACCTCGGCCTGGGTAAAAACAGCAGTTCCCGGGTGATGAATATGATAATGATATTCGTTGCGAAAGGTTGTAATTAGCTTATTTATAACAAATGGGATATTAAATATCAGTAAAAAAATATATTAAAATCTTTAACTATCTAACTTTTTTATGAAGTTTTTGCAAAAAGTATATTCTAGGCCGGTTCAATTATATTTTGGAACATAAGATCATACATAGTTTACTTTTGAATACATGTTCAGTTGCAATTTCTTAATAAAAAGATTTAGGGTTCTACATAAACGTCCCATAGCATTCAGGTGCTGAAACAGGATTATGAAAGAAAACAATTTCTATCAAAGATAAAACATAGACATATCTGGGTATGTTTTCTTAATTAATTTGAATTATATGTCTAATCATAAACTCGAATTCCATATTTGATGTAAAAGCTCTCGAAAAACTCACAACAACATTAAATGACACAAAGAAAGTATTTGGATGCATCATTACTATGTATTTAATGAGAATAAGTGGGCTAACATTGTCTTAAATGTATTTGCAGATATAAAGATTTACTCGTGTCACTATTTAAGTTTTCCAGAAAACAATTAAAAAGACTTTGATGGCGTCATTGGAAGTTTACACAGCTTCCAAGTCCATCTAATTACGCAAAGCCATTTGCAGAGCAGAGAAAGGCTATCGCGGGACTAAATACTATTTTGTACCAGGCCTAGAACCGTATTAACAGATAGCCTATAGTATGTCCAAAATTGCTACCACATTAAAATAACAAACTCCGTCGTCTAATGTAACAATTTGGATGGAAATAATTAAGCTATCAGTCATACCTGCAAACTACGCGAGCTAATCTACTTTGAGTGCTCCAAACTGTCTACTCCTGCTTCACATCACATTTTTTGGGGGGGAGAATTCAGACCAAAAGGTTATCAGTCCAGAATTCCTTAAGCGCACGAGACGAAAAGCCAGGGAAAACATGAGAATAAAGCAAAGCAGAAACATGAACGGCTCAAGACGCGGCACACAATCGCAATCATTGTGTTGCATATATTCTGTGCTCTCTATGACACATCTGACGCCATTTATTGTATAGATCTTTTTGATCTGTCATTAATGTTCTGTGTGATATTACATTCGATCAACGCGTCTTTAAATAACCCGTGTTCTATTGCATCGAAAGCGATATTAAAGGCCTTCTGTAATAGGTCACAAAAGGCACGGAATCCAAGTTTTCTCTGCACGTTAACTCGATCGATAGCACCTATATTGACCTTTGGCCAGACTCTGCGTGACTTTAATGTCACCAGTCCCTCATGTTCATAATCTTGGTGATGTCATCCTGCAACAATTGAAACGTGTCCTCATGGTTTGAAGGAGATCAATGGTGTGATGATGACTAGCTGAGTGAATGCTGGCTGTTTGGTCATCTCTAACCTTGCTGCAAAGTTATAGTCATTTCTGAGTCCAGGCATGATGTGTTTTAAACTGGACCAGTGATCTGGGACGGACTCTATTCCTAGAGTGATGAGCAGTCGTAGTTCGGATGCGGTCATTGGAAATAATAACACTCCTTGTATGATGTTATATACCACATATATATATAATATATGCCACACAGAAGCCTAATAGTCTTGTTTATCTCTCGTCAACACAGCACGCAGAAACCGATTTCCATGTGGCATGTGACATGGAAGGACATTTACAACTAGAGCAAAAATACATGTGATATTCTCTTTCTCTATAAGGAGCTACTGGGAGGGCAGACCAATCGTTTAGCTCGTACTAGAATGTATTCAGCTGGTCTTTGCACACTGACCGACAAAGGCCGGGTTCCCCAGATTCGTTAAGAAGCTCTTAACGCTAAGAGCTTCTTAGGAGCGTTCTAAGAATGCTGTAGAACGCTCTTAGAATGCTCCTAAGAAGCTCTCAGCGTTAAGAGCTTCTTAACGAATCTGGGGAACCCGGCCAAAGTCGGTCAACAAAGGTCGTTTCTACACAGTCAACATAGTCCACCCTACAGTCAAATCCACCTCTCACAGCTCCGATGGTCAACAACCACAGTAGATGTGGGTCTTGCCACATCAGCATCTATCCCACTATGGAGTTGATCTTATTAAACACGGCTTTGGTCATCCTGTAACTGCAGAATATACGGAGACGGCATGTCACTGATGGATCAAAATCACTGAGATCACAGGGTGCGTGGAAACGAATCTGCACTGTGACATGCGTGGACATTTCGGGTTAAATGACGCCGGGCTGTGAATTGTCTGTTATGACTCTGAGGGAGATCCTGCCACTGGGGCACTATTGCAGGACAAAAGAGCATGGAGGTTCTAGAGGGCTAGTGTGGTATGAGTAACGGTTGCAATAATTCATAAACCAGGTTCACGTTCGAGCAGAGGTTATGCACCTTCAAGATGTGTTGTGCGACTTCTTGCCACTATTTCGTAAGGAACTAGTTTCTTGTCCAATTTGCAAAGAATTATGATCGTTCTACCCCCTTGGTGTCAGCAATTGTAGTCCGTCAGTCTGTCATTTGGACTCCAACTACCAGCTTTCAAGGGATCAGAGAGCGGACCTATGGTTCTGTGTCGTCTCCAGGCCGCGTGCCTTCAGAGCAGCAGCGAGCAGGAACGGGGACGCAGGAGGGAGAGAGAGAGGGAGGTCAAGTGAAGGGATGGGGGGAGAGAGAGCGCAAATGTCCCTATTCCTTCACTCTCATCCTACCCTCATTCTCTCGCCACGTTCCCCCCCCCCCCCATCTTTTCATTTCCTTTTTCTCAATTCACCAATCTACTGTTAATTCATTGCCTGCCTGCCTGCCTGTCTGTCTGCCTGCCTGCCTGCTTGCTTCTCTCTCTCTCTCTCTCTCTCTCTCTCTCTCTCTCTCTCTCTCTCTCTCTCTCTCTCTCTCTCTCTCTCTCTCTCTCCCTCCCTCCCTCCCTCCCTCCCTCCCTGGGCCGGGCCAGGCCAGAGTGCTGATGCATGGAGTGTTGAAACCTATCTGCAGGAGCCATCACTTTTCTCATCACTAGCGCTATCAATAAACAATGAGCTTGCTCCAATTATAGCCAGTGCCCGACACTCGACACCCCCCCTCCCTGGCCCTGCTCCATCAGCCAAGTAATGCTGCTCGTGTGTTTCAAAGAGAGAGAGGGAGGGGAAAGAGGGAGAGAGAGAGTCTGTTGGAGAGTCAAGGAAACGGGTTGAACAGAGAAAGAGAGTGTGTATAACAACAATCACTGCGTGTGCAAGAATGATGAGACCTGTGTTTCCATGTGTGTGTGTGTGTGTGTGTGTGTGTGTGCGATGTGTGCGTACAAGAGCATGTCTGCACGGTAAGAGAGCTCGGGGGAGACAGAGAGCTGGCAGGTCAACCACGGTGCATTCTCCAGAACCATCTGAACCATGTACAGATCCCAGCAGGAGACCAGGACTGAAGGAAGGAGGGATGAAGGGACGGAGGGGAAGGGAGGAAGGGTTACAGGCTGCGGGGGGCGGACGGTAGAGAGCGGTCAGCTGACACTCAAAACATTCTTTTTTTTCCCCGCCCGCCCGCCCGCCCACCTTTTTTCTTTTCTTTTTCTTCTGGCATTTTTCATGTTTTGTTGCACAGCGTTCAAGTGAAGTGAGACAGGGAAGGGAGAGTGAGGGGGAACCGTGCGGCAAAGAGGCCCGGGTCGGATTCAAACCCAGGCCGCTGCAGCCAAGGCCTCAGCCTACATGGGACCCTCACTTAGCTGGTGACCCTCTTCAAGCTTGCACCCCAAATGGCGGCGCGATTGGTTGCGGCGTGTGATGGGGGCGGGTGGGGGTGGGGGGAGGGCACCCCGCTGAGCGATCCCTCCCAGACCCCTCCTTCCTCTCCCTCCTCGGCCAAAAATAACAGGGGGGCCCGCTCCGTCGCTCTCCTGTCCCCGCCCGCCGGTCCCGCTGTCTGCGCCGTAATCCTCCGCACGCGGACCGGACCCCGAGGCCCCGCCCCCCGTCCGGTCGACTGGCTGCACCTGTGCAGAGATGGGATTAACGTGTTGTTTTAGTTTCAGAAAAAGGTCACTAACTGCAGAGCTGTGTTCGCTTTTGCAACTGAAATAGCCGGGAGCGGATCCATGTGTCTTTCTGCATGTAGAGGGAGCGAGGTGTAGATGGAGGGGGGATGGTGTAGATGGAGGGGGGATGGTGTAGATGGAGGGGGGATGGTGTAGATGGAGGGGGGGGGGGTGTAGATGGAGGGAGGGTGGTGTAGATGGAGGCGGGGTGGTGTAGATGGAGGGAGGGTGGTGAAGATGGAGGGAGGGTGGTGAAGATGGAGGGAGGGTGGTGTAGATGGAGGGGGGATGGTGTAGATGGAGGGGGGATGGTGTAGATGGAGGGGGGGGGGTGTAGATGGAGGGAGGGTGGTGTAGATGGAGGCGGGGTGGTGTAGATGGAGGGAGGGTGGTGAAGATGGAGGGAGGGTGGTGAAGATGGAGGGAGGGTGGTGTAGATGGAGGGGGGATGGTGTAGATGGAGGGGGGATGGTGTAGATGGAGGGGGGATGGTGTAGATGGAGGGGGGATGGTGTAGATGGAGGGGGGGGGGGGTGTAGATGGAGGGAGGGTGGTGTAGATGGAGGGGGGATGGTGTAGATGGAGGGGGGGGGGGGTGTAGATGGAGGGGAGGTTGATGAAGGAGGGTTCAGACAACCCTTGGAAGTGGTCAAAGGGGCAAGGTTAGGCTGGGGTCACCCACCAGCGCTATCATTTCACCTCGGCCTGCTGGGACTGGGGTAAGAATGAACAAGACACCTGGGGAACGCCAACCGTTAAAGTACACCCCCCCCCCCCCCCTCCTCACCCTTCTATCCTTCCACCCCCCCCCCCCCCCCCCCCCCCCCCCCCCACTGGAAGCTTGTAAGCCTCACGGGGCTGTCAGAGAGCCAGCAGGAGGCTTCGGAGCTATGAGGGGTATGGAGGGACGGAGGGAAAAGATGAAGGGGAGAGCAGAGGGGCTGGAAAGGGAGACAGCTCAGATGCCGAGGACAGGGAGGGGGGAGCGAGGGAGGGAGGGCAGAGCAAGGGAGGGATGTTTGACGAGCCAAGGATCGTGAGGAAACTGACACGTTCTGAAACACGGCTCTGAGAGGAGAATCTGGCTCTCCTTCACACGTCCCACCAACACCCCTCACTTCCTGTTAGCCCTCCCTCCTCTCCACCCCACCCAGATCTCCTCACTTCCTGTTAGCCCCCCCTCCTCTCCACCCCACCCAGATCTCCTCACTTCCTGTTAGCCCCCCCTCCTCTCCACCCCACCCAGATCTCCTCACTTCCTGTCACATTGGTCCCAATTTTCCTTCATGTCCTTCCATTCTTAACATGAGATCATCACTTTATCAAATATATATATGTAACACCATGAGACAAGTACAATAGATAAAGGATGTCACAAGCGCTCGCATACACACACACACACGCACACAAAGTTGAACCCCCTGGACATTTCCATCTATTTAACCCATCCCGTTTCCATTTTTTCCACCTGGCTCCTCAAGAGACAGGCAGAAGAACCGTGAAGATGCGAGGTTCCAGGGTAAGAGGCACAGAAGGGCTATCTGTGTTTCCCCAGCCTCGCCCGGCCAGGGAGAGGGAGGGCAGCCAGGTCACATGACGTGACCTCCTGAGAGGTTACGGCCAGGTCAGGCCAAGAGACTCTTGACACCTCTCCTCTTCACCCTCCCTCCCACCTTTCTGCCCCTCCCTCCCCCTCTCCCTCCCCCCTCCCTCCCTCCCCCCCTCCCCCCCCTCCCTTCCTCCCCCATCTGCTGGCATCAACAGAGGGACACTCGACCCCTGTGCTGCAAAACCTGTTCCTTAGCCCGGAGAGACGTAGCTGTGTTCCAGTGTGTCAAAATTCAAGGAATTATGCTGTCAAAGATGGAGCTCCGAGGCCATGTCGGAGACAAATAAAAACGACGGTGGGACGGTGAATGGTTGAGAAATCGGATCGTCTCAGGGTTCAATAGCCTAACTGTCTGACGAGTACAAGTACCTCCATGTAACTGAAAGGCCGTTCATTGTGCGTGCGTGTTCGTCACATTGATCCATTTACGGCGAATCAGATTTGGACATATGTCTTCTGAGCGGAGAGACAGATAAAAGGAAGAAACGGCGAAACAGAAGAGACCGTCCATTGAGGCTTGTGAGCAGGATCTCGCCCGGGTCGGCCTGTTGCGTGTTCGCTGGAGACCCCTCTCACATGCTATCATGGAGGCCATCCTTCAGCCTGGCCTGCTGGAACAATCTAGAACGAACAGCGTGTCCGTGTTAGTGAAGAATGCAGGTCAGCGTAGAGCAGACGCGAAGGAGCGCAGCCCAGAAAGTGTCTTCAGTTTTCACCTCCAGCCCTCCCCGACTCCCCTCATCTCCGATATCACATCTAGTGCTGAAGACGAGCCCCTCTCCCCGCTTGACAACTCACCCCTGGATGAACTGACCCTCACCTCTCCTCCCCCGCAAACCCTTCTGCTGCCTCCTCTTCCCCTATGCACATCCCTCTCTCTCTCACACGCTCTCTCTCTCTTTTTCCCTCTCTCTCCCCTTAGACACATCACTCTCTTTCCCTCCCTCTCTCCTCTCTCTCCCCCTACACACATCTTTCTCTTTATCGCTTTCTTCCTCTTTCTTTCTCTCCCCCACTCCCTCTTTCCCCCACTATCTCTCTCTGTTCCCCTACACACATCTTTCTATCGCTTTCTTCCCTCGGTCTCTCTCTCCGTCCCCCCTTTCTCTCTCCCTTCTCTCTCCCTTTCTCTCTCTCTCTCTCTCTCTCTCTCTCTCTCTCTCTCTCTCTCTCTCTCTCTCTCTCGCGCGCGCACGTGCTTTCTCTCTCGCTGTTTCTCTCTCACATACAGAACCCCCCCCCACACACACACATAGTCCCTCCTCTTTCTAGCTGCCCAGGAGCCGCTCCTCCTCCTGCTCTTCCTCCCTCCTCTGTGTTCTGCCCACACAACCTGACCAGGTGATCCCCACGGCGCAGCTCCGCCTCAGGACTGGTGAGCCCCACGGTGCAGCTCCGCCTCAGGCCTGGTGAGCCCCACGGTGCAGCTCCGCCTCAGGGCAGGTGAGCCCCACGGTGCAGCTCAGACCCCTGCACCATTCATCACCCGGTCGACACATTCCTGCGGCGTGCCTGGAGGCCTTGGCCGCTCTGTGAGTCCTTCAGTACCAGCCATGGAGAGGGACACTGGCTCACTCAGCTGTGGCCGTTCACTGGAGGCTTGAAACAGTACAATCAAGCTTCAAAAACTGTTATAAATACACACATACCTCCGTCAAACCATAACCCTGCAAGATGTTTTTGATTTAGTGCTACCAGGTGATGTTGGATGGCGATTGGAGCAGGTTCTCAGGTCCAGTGTTGTGCCTGAACGCGTTCATTGAACAAAAGTTCATGAACTCGTTCATCATT